>NC_048596.1:117212445-117449945 GCF_003668045.3 Cricetulus griseus | reverse complement strand
ACTGAAATGTTAGCCACACTGTGTTCAGGTAGTGGGGCTCTGAGCTGTTTTCCTCACTCATCTTCCCACTTGGCTGAATTCCCACCTCCTTTTGCCAGAGCTGATGTTACTGTTCATAATGGAGGGAATAAATGACTGTCATAGAATACTGCTGGGAGGCCGATTGAAAGGAACCTCGGGTTCTGTGCAAAAAGAGAAGATGAAAGAAAGGAAGGAGAAGCCTGCCAAGAGTTGAGGGGAGGGCAGAGTTTGCAGAAGCCAAATGGCAGGGGACCCATCAGGCAACGGGATTTTGGCTTCTGGACAGATGAAGTTTATGCCTGAGCTTAGCCGGGAGAAATGAGAGCCTAGCTCATCCAGCACAGCTAAGGCCTCATAAACACATGCCGGTGTTGGAGCACTGGAAGCCAATACGGACCCGGTCCCCGAGAGATTCACAGTCCAGCTACCGACAGATGCGGGACTCAGCTCCTGATAGTGGTCTTTGAACAAACGGCTGTGGAAACTGGGTATGGCGGTGAATACCTGTAATAATCTTGGCACACAAGAAGCTGAGGCAGGAGGATCAAAAGTTCAAGGTTGTGCCAGGCGGTGGTGGCACAGGCCTTTAATCCCAGCACTCGGGAGGCAGAGGATGGTGGATCTCTGTGAATTCGAGACCAGCCTGGTCTACAAGAGCGAGTGCCAGGACACCAGGGCTACACAGAGAAACCCTGTTTTGGGAGGAAAAAAAAAGACAAAGCAAACTGAGCACCAGAGGTCCTTTCTCTTTGCTTCCTGACAACTCACTCCTCTGCTACAATGACCTCTGCCTCCCGAGTGCTGGAATTAAATATGTATACCACCATGTCTAGCCAAACCCTTCTTCTTTTGGTTTTTGTTTTTTGAGGGTTTCTTCATGTAGCTCTGGCTGTCCTAGAACTTGTTTTGGCCTCGAACTCACAGAGACCCACCTGCCTCTGCCTCATTAGTGCTGGGATTAAATGTGTGCATCACCACTGCCTGGAGGCCAAACCATTTAAACTGCTTTCATTAGATGTTTTGTCTTAGCAATGAGAAAAATAAATAATACACCAATTAAGCCAATTTGAGAATGAATTTTTGTTACCTTCTACCAAAAATAGCTAAATGATGATCCTGCCTCCCACCCCAAAGCTGTTCTGTTCAGAAGCCAGAATATGGAGTCCAAATGGGTCATCCAGTGCTCAGCCAAAGACAAACAAGTTCAAGTCCAAAGACTGAGCTCATCGCTGACAGCAGAATTCCTTCTCTCTCAAGATGGGACCTGAGCCATTTCAAAAGCAGTGGGTGGGCTGCCGCCTAGCTTAAATCCGCTCCTTGTGACCACAGCAGTGGTTTGCATCCCTTACATTGAAAGTCCCAGGGGATCAATTCCCAGGAGTGGGAATCCGAGTGGCAACATGGCTGCCTTGGGACACTTCAACCTATAACTTCAGCTTTTGGTCCATTTGATTGTCCTTAGTTGAATTGTTTGAGGTTTTTGTTTTATGTTGTTGTGGTGGTTTTTAACACTGGGGATTTAACCTACAATATCACACTTGCTAAGCCTGCACTGCAGCAGTGAGCTACATTCCAAGTCCTCTAGTTAGCTTCCTTAGCCACTGGAAACTGGGTTTCTCCTTTCTGAGCATTTCCGAGCTTCGAGGCAATTGCTTGCACAGTGTGAATGAGTGAAAGACATTCTTGTGAGCCATGGTCAGGCTCATTGGAGTCCTCAACCCTGGGCAGGCAACATTCCTCACTAATGGCCCCTCCCAACATGAGATTTAAAAGAAAAATTGACTCCTGCCCTCTAGCCATATTGCCTGAGGGACCTAATTTCAGAAGCCATACCCTATCTAACTGAGCCTGGAGGATGAGGACAAGCTTCTGGGCAGTCATGGTCAGAGTAGACAGCTGCGGCTTACGCTCCTGAAGACTATGCACTCGTGAAGCCACACAGACCCTGTCCAGGGATCCTCTCTGCAGAGAGTGAACAACCTGGCTTCTGCGGTTCAGAGCCCTCAGGACTTTGATGATCCAGAGGACTGGATCTGTTCCCTCAACAAGGAGACAAGGGAGATGAGGATATAAGCAATGGGGCTCTGCTGTGCTGTGTGCCTTGAGAGGATGCCCCAGTGCAGCCTTGGATCCCTGGGGGCAGGAATATGTGAACATCTGAGTCCAGTAGAACTGATATGGTTCACATTTGATCCTGAGTGGCAACTGTACGTCAGGAGCTAGCAGGTGGGGAGATAAGCCTGTTCTGGTGGCACTTATTTGTAATCTCTGAGCTCAGGGAGTGACAGAGGAGGGCTAGAAAAAGAGGATCAGATCAAGAGTTCAAGACCAGACTGGGCTACATAGGGGGACTGTTAAATCAATCAATAAATAAACCAAATGGGAAGGTAGAACAAAGGTACAGAGGATGTTTGGGTGTTTTCTTTTTATTTACTTTTATTATTTATTTATGGAACTAGCTCTGTAGACCATGCTGGCCTTGAACTTGAACAGATGTGCTGGAATTAAAGGTATGCACCACTACAGCCCAGCTGCTTTTTATTTTTTTAAACAGGCTCTTGCTATGTAGTTTAATCTTGTGATTATCTTGCCTCTGTCTCCCGAGAGCTGGGGACACAGGCATGGGCCGCCTTTCTTGGCTGCTGTGAAGTCTGCAAGAGCAGAACCTTGAGAGTGACAAGAGAGTCACATGCTTTGTGGGGATTAATGGTTGTATCTGCAGAGTCGTGTAGATGTTCACTGTGGCACCGATTGAGCCCTCACAAGGCCCCAGTCTCTGGGACTGGCATTCTTCCAGACTCCTTCCTATAGTGTTTCTTGCCATCAACCTTGCTCCCACTTAGATCACTCTTGTGAGCACACCCAAGTTTGGTGATAGTGCTATGGTGTTGTAATACGTACAGGTGTGTTGTCCATGTTTGTTGTGTCTAAGAGATCAGGGTCTGTCTTCTGGGTTTAGGAATCCTCTTCCCCAACCCCACCCATCCCAATAACTACCAGGCATTACCTAACACAGACAAAAATGCTTGTAAATAAATTAACATCACTGACACAGGTTTACCCCACTGCAAACAAACACTATATAGGTGTAAAGTTGGGCTTCCAACGCTGAGGAATGTGTGGTGAGAAACTCTTTGCCTTTCATTTGACAACAGAAGGAATCTTTTTGTCCTTTTTATTTCATTTTTGGTGTGTGTGGATCAGGCTGGCCTCGAACTCACAGAGATTTGCCTGCCTCTGCCTCTTGAGTGATGAGGGTTAAAGGCATATGCCACCTTTGCCTGACTTATTTTCCTGCTTCTCCCCCCACTGCCTTTAATGCAGTGTTGGGAATAGAACCTAGAGCTTCATTACCCTACAACTGAGCTATACCCCAAGTCATCATTTCGTATGGTTTATGTTTTTTGTTTTGTTATTTTGTTTACATTTATTTACTGAGGGGGGAGCTCCTGTGGGGGCCAGAGGATAGCTTCCACGAGGAGTTTCACTCCTTCCACTGTGTGGTCCCAGGGATCAAAGTCAGACCATCCAACTTAGAGACAAGCACCCATACTCACTGAGCCACCTTTCTGGCCATTTATTTGTTTGGTTTCTTGGTTTTTTTTTTTTTGTTTTTGGGGTTTTTTTGTTTTTTGTTTTTGTTTTTGTTTTTGTTTTTAGACAGGGTTTCTCTGTTTAACAGCCCTAGCTGTCCTGGAACTCACTTTGTAGACCACTTTGTAGATCTCAAACTCATAGAGATCTGCCTGCTTCTGTCCCTGGGGTGCTGGGATTAAATGTGTGCACTACCACCAGCCTTATTTATTTTTTAAACAGAAAACAAAGGTACAAAATCTGTCTGTATGAAGGTGAAGGTCCTGGGCAGCTCTTGACCACAGGAGGGAGTCTTCTCCCTAGTCCTGAGCTAAGAACCAACAATGGGGGTTGTGGCTATGTCTAGCCTTTTGACTTGCAGAAATAAGACACCTGGAACCAAGGGCCAGGTGTCCCATGGACTCCAAATAACTTCCCGTATTCCAGAAACTCCAGCAGCTGAGTGTGTGTCTGGGGTACAGAGGCTGGGGGGGTGGAAGTCATGTTTAAATTACAGATCAGGCAGGAGTGCTGCGCTGGCAACTTTGCCCAGAAGCCAGCAGGGCAGGCGGTGTCTGGGGCATGACCTGGTGAAGGCTGCCATGCGGGTTAAAGTGCTGGGTGGAGCCGCTTCTGAGGGCCAGGAGAGTGGGTGTGACAACCACAACAGAGATGGGGCTACTGGAAGGCGGGTTCAGCTGCAGCACTCAGCCCTACCAGAGCTGGTTTTTGTTTTGTTTTGCTTTTTTTTTTTTAAGCAAGAGTATCTGTGGTTGGGCAACAGTCTCATCCCCAGGCCTTACCCTCTTTAAGAGTAGGTCTTCTGCCCACTTCAGTGACCAAGTGAAGTGGTTAGCTTCTAACCAAGTGACACACTTTTCTTCCTTCCTTCCTTCTTTCATATATTCGTACGAAAAAGAAGCACTTATTGAGTGCCTGCTGTGGCCAGGCCCTGTGAAGCTGGGTGGGAGATGTTGCTCTGCTCCTAAACACTACAGTCTTCTGGCTCTATGTCTGTCCCCCAAACCCCAAGGTCAGGTCTGTGATCAAACAAACCCAACAGCCTCTCACATATTCAGAGCCAGCACTTTACCACTAAACTGCATTTCTGGCTCTGTTTTTATTTTATTATTTTTTAATTTTGAGAGAACATCTCTCTGTGTTGTCTAGACTGGCCCTGAACACAATGTGGATCCTCTGGCCTCTGCCTCCCAAATGCTGGGGTTACAGCTCTACCTCCTTGTCTTTATTTAGGCTTTTCCTTTTGTAAAAAACTACCCTTGCCCCTCTCTCTGCCTAGCTAGAGTTGACCATCCTTTCAGGGCCTTCCTCAAGTCCCACCAGTCCTAGGAAGGGAAAAGGGGACTTATTCTTTATCATCCACTATGGTCATGTGACTTAATTTCACATCTGGCCTGAGCAGGGCCTAGGTAGATACCTGACTGGATGAACAAGGTGCCTGCCTCTGAGCTCACAACTTAGACTGCCCAAAACTTTCACTTGGCAAACCATCCAGTCCTGCCCATGACATCTCTCCTACTAAACTGTTGTGTTTATCACCTCTTGAGCCTATGAGGTTAAACAGGCCTCTGAGTTGTCAGCAACAACAAGGACTTGATTTGCCTCATTTAGCTACAAAACAGACAGGCAGCCAGGAGTAGAGACAGGTACTTGTGTTTCGAGACAGGGTTTCTCTGAGTAGCTTTGGAGCCTATCCTGGCACTCGCTCTGGAGACCAGGCTGGGCTCGAACTCACAGAGATCCACCTGCCTCTGCCTCCTGAGTTCTGGGATTAAAGGTGTGTGCCACCAACACCAGGCAAGACTGGCTTTTCTATTTGTGTTTCTTTGTTTATTTTGATAGAAAGCAGGGAGGATGATTTTGTAATCTGCAAATGTAAAACTGTAAATGTCACTTTCTTGGATGACCTCAGCAATGTGGTGTCAGACTTTCAGCAGTCTCCATAGCTGCTAGGACTGCTTGATGAGGAGAGGCCCAAAGTCACAGTGTCCCCATGGGAAGTGGGAAGGAAGACAAGACAGGTATGTGCTAAGACCTTCTTTACATCAAACCTATTAATGGTAGGGTTTTTTGGCACTGAGAGTGGAGACCAGGGCCTTATTACATGTTAAGCAGGGGCTCAGCCGTTGAGTTGCAGGCCCAACCTGCTTGTATGATCTACATAGTAGTTTTCTGAGGTCAGTTGAAGGCTTTTGTTATTGCTTGTGTTTAATTTTTTTATTTTATATGGATGAGTGTTTTGTCTACATGTGTGTCTGTGTGCCATGTATGTGCCTCATGCCCTTGGTGGCCAGAGGAGAGAGAGTTCAGATGCCCCATACAAGTTACAAAGGTTTTGGGCTCAGCTGGGAATCAAACCCAGATTCTTGGGAAGAAAAGCCAGTGCTCTTCACTGCTGAGCCATCTCTCTACCCACTATTTGTTTTTGATATTAGGTCATAAGTAGCCCTGGCTGGTCTTGACCTTACTAAGTAGTTGAGGATGACCTTGAACCACTGCAGCTCATGCCTCCTCCTGAGTTGAGATTGATCACTTGCTTTATAGGGTGCTATAAACCCAGATTGAACCCAGTGCTTCCTGACATGCTGGTTAAGCACTCTACCAAGTGAGCCATGTGTCTAGCCCTGAGAACCAGATGAAGTTTAAATGCTTTGCCTAGGGTCACAAGACTAAGATTTATGGGTTCCAGAATCTATTGTATTTCCATTGCCCTTTGCTGCATGACCTTAGATTGGTCATCTAACCTGTTTGTAGCTCCATTTCCTAATCTGTAAAATAGGGAGTAATTATGGCACCTGTCTCTTAGGTTTGTTATGAGGCTTAGGAAAATGACCAGCTTGATCCCATCAGTGGACCGCTATAGTTGGTATTGTTGAAATTATATCACAAGACCTCCCACAGGGTCATGAGTTGGACACTGCTTGTTGTAAGAGAACCAGATCCCGTGGGAGCTCCTTGCTGGACCAGGTGCTCCTAAAACTCAGTGCAGGTGCCTGGGAAAGTTTGCAAAGGAATCCAGGGAACAAAAGCTCCAGGTGTTCAGATGGCTGATGCCTGGCTGGCTGGAGGCCAGTTTCCTGCTCGATCGGTTGCTCTTGGCTGCCCAGGTTCAGGGAATTTACCCCTCTTCCATGTCCCTGCCTCTGCCAATGGAGGGCTGAGTGATGGGCTTGGTAACACAGGACAAGACACAGCTTGGACACAGCACTTCCTTTCTGAAGTCTAGGGCTGACTGAAGCCGGAAGTCCTGGGGCACTAGATCCTTGCAGGTTCTCCTTCCTGCTCAGTGGCCTTTTAAACCCTAAGGCTGGGATCAGAGAGGGGGCTTGAATGCCAGCTGGAGAACGGAGCAGCAGGGTGCCCTAGGGCAAGCCAGCCAGGCTCTCTGTGGCTTGGTTTTCCTTCTGTGTAGTTTTTTTTTTTTTTTTTGGGGGGGGGGAAGGTGAGGAGTGGGGGTTGATCATGGTTAATGCCTGTGCCAAGCTTGCAAATTCCCTCGTGTCCTGAACAAAGCCTCCACGAAAGGGAACTTCAGTTCCAGTGGAGGGTGATCTTTGTGAAGAACAAACTAGATCAAGTTTGAAAGGTCTTTCAAGCCTGCCACAAACCCCAGCCTACTCCCTGCCCCTCACCCCTTCCACAGCCCCACCCCAGTGGGCTCCCAGCCATCAGCCTGAACCATGCTCATGTGGTTAGAGTTTGTTGCCCTGGGACTTTTTACTCACTGTACCCTTTGCTGGGAACACTTAGTGCCTGAGGTCTTCCTGTGACTGTCCTTCTCGCACAAGTGCTCAGGTGTGTTCTCAGGTATTACCTCTTTTATTTATTTATTTGTTGTTTTTTTTTTTTTTTGACACACAGTTTCTCTGTGTAGCCCTGGCTGTCCTGGAACTCACCCTATAGACCAGGGGGCCTGGAACTCAGAGATCCTCCTGCCTCTGCCTCCTGACTGCTAAGATTAAAGGTGTGCACCACCACCTACTGCCTGGCCAGATGTTACCTCCCAATAAACCTTAGGGAGCTGGAGAGACGATGGCTCAGTGGGTAAGAGCACTGGCTGTTCTTTCAGAGAATCCAGGTTCAGTTCCCAGCATCCACATGGCAGCTCACAACTGTCTGTAACTCCAGTTCCAAGAGATCTGATACCTTTATACAGACACACATGCAGACCAAACACTAATGTGCATAACTTTCTTAAAAAATTCAGCAGGGCACTGGTGGTCCAGCACTTTGGGAGGCAGGCATTATTTTGAAAGAAGAAGAGGAAAGAAAAAAAGAAAAAGAAAAAAAAAGAACCCTTCTTAGTGGCCCCCTGAGAGATCCCCCCTTTTTTTTCCTTCTGCACCTCCATCACCCTATCTCTTGCACCCAGAACTCAGAGCACATCTTTTTCCAAGGTCCCATTTTCTTTTATTCTTCTCTTGGATTTTGGGACTACTATTGCTATTTTGTTTTGTTTTTCAAGGGGACAAGGATTTTGCTGCCTTGTCCAGTGTAGTTTAGACTGGCCTTGAACTCACAGCAGTTCCCTTGCTCCATCCAGCCTGTTGGGACTACAGCATGAACTAGCAAAGCCATCTGGCTGATGTTTCTTCTCAGTCCTCATGTTACCCTTAGAGAACTCACCCAGGGCTTTGCTCATGCTCACTGATTGCTGTACTGCTGAGCTGCGCAGGTCCATGGCCCAGTGAGCCTTCTAGCCTGCTCCCACCCATCCCCAACCTCAGCCCCTCTAGGATGGTGGCTAAGTCTCTTTTCTTTATTGTCTCCAGTACCCCAGCAGTGCCTGGTGGCATCAATACTCTGGTACTTGCAGGTCTATGTGGGCTCAACCTGGAATCTAGTTTCCCTGCTGACCCCCGTCACCTTTCTGCTTTGGGCAGGGGCCTGGAGCTGTGGTGTGGCAGTTTTGTGGGTGTGAACATGGGTAGATTTCCAAATCACTTTCACACGTGGTACCTCATCAGTGCATCACAGTAGCTCTGTTAGACAGGTAGGGCAGGATCGTTAACCCCATTTCACACACAAGAAAATGGAGGCGTTCACAGGCTTATAGAACTTGCCCAAGACCACTGGCCTCAGGTCACCAAGATTAAGGAGTTAGGAAGCCATTTCCAGGACACCAAGCCAGACATACCAATAACTGAAGAGGGACAATCCACACACATTGAACCTGTTTTCCATCTGGGCAGTGGTGGCACACGCCTTTGATCCCAGCACTCGGGAGGTAGAGGCAGGTGGATCTCTGAGTTCGAGACCAGCCTGGTTTACAAGAGCTAGTTCCAGGACAGCTCCAAAGCCACAGAGAGCCGGTTGTGGTGGCACACGCCAGTAGGATTTGTTGAAGGAGGCAGAGGCAGGCAGATCTCTGTGAGTTCAAGGCCAGCCTGGTCTACAGAGTGAGTGCCAGGATAGGCTCCAAAGCTACACAGAGAAACCCTGTCTCTAAAAAACAAAAAACAAAAACAAAAACAAAAAAAGCTGTTTTCCAGTATTCAAACTATAGAACTAATATAGTTAGAATTACTACAAGAGGGGTGGCTGGATACTGGTGGCACAGTCCTTTAATCCCAGGACTCATACTCAGGAGACAGAGGCAGGCAGATCTCTGTGAGTTCGAGACCAACCAGGTCTACAGAGTGAGTTCCAGGACAGCTTGGGCTACACAGAGAAACCCTGTCTTGAAAAACCACAAGAAAGAAAAAGAGAGAGAGGGAAAAGAAAGCAGATGTAATTTTCTCCTGCCTGTAGGTCTTCAGCTTTTGTTGGGCATGGTCTTTTCCCACTGACTTCATCAAAGGTGTTACCCCTGACCAAGCTGTGTATAAAGGGGGTTATGGACCATCAGCCATGCTATGTGTGCCAGAGGACGAAATAAGCAGGTTTCCAGACATAGGAAACACCCACTTCTGCATCAGAAAGGATCTTATTGGCCACAGAACACGCCATTTTTTACCACATGAAGCTGGAAGGAATAATGTGTTAAGTCCCAAAGGGGCCTAGAAGCAGCTGTCTGCAAATAGCTCTTTTATTCCCTTCTTCCCTGCCCAGCATCCTTTATCATTATGTAAATGATTGCTATATTATTGTGTACAGGTTCAGCACAGATGTGTCCACAATTATCTATCCTTTATTGTTGAGTCAGGGTCTCACTGTATATCCCTGGCTGGCCTGGAACTCAATATATATAGACTAAGTTAGCCTCAAACTCATAGAGATCCACCTGCCTCTGCCTCTCAAGTGCTGGGATTAAAGGCGTGCACCATCACCACCAGGCCCACTAAACCCTCTAATTGCTGCCTGTGTGTGCATGGGTGTGGGACCATCTACTGGGACTTGAGTAACCTCTTTAGGAGCACATCCCTGAAGATAACTGTCTCTCCTCTCTGCAGCAGCCGTCAACTGCCTATAGCTCCTTAGTTAGGGCTTTGACTGCATGAGCCCCTCTCCTTTCCAAGCTGGAATTCTGGATGATTTGACCTTGCACAGCTCTTAACTATGTAGTCATGACCACTGTGAGTTCGACACACTGCTATACTTAGCAAATCACACTGTTTTGATATGGACACCCTCCATGCCTGGCTCTTGTAATCTTTCTGCCCCTCTTCTGCAACAACCCTGAAGCCCTGTGATGGAGATGTCCCATTGAGACTTGAGCACTCCACAGTTCAGTCTCTTATTCTCCACACTGACCAGTTGTGGGTTTCTATATTAATCACCATCTACTGGGCATTTCACACCCAGTTTTGACATTTATTTAGCTGTACATGAGGTTGAGAGAGGTGCAGAGACTTGCCCACACAGGAAAATGACAAAAGCGGGTCTAGAAACTCAGCCAGTCTGACTCCAGGCAGGGTGTTTGTCTGGGTGTAAATCCGTCCAGCTACATGGAAGATGGAACTCTTCATGGCTAAATTGTTAAAAGCACAACGCCATCTTTAGATATCTTTATTAAGCTCGTTAACTGCTAATTAAGTCCTTGCCATTGGCTTCTGCTAGATCTTGCAGCAGAAAGGGAGGAGACAAGAGGCTCTTGTTGAACCCACATAATGGACTATAGGGCAGTTCCTACAAAGGAAACCAGAAACCACAGGTAGTAATGACTTTGTTAATCTGTGTGTTCTGTATGGAGGCCTGTGCAGAGAGTCTATAGGGATGTGCTCCAAATGTCAATTCTAGCATGTTGGAGAATGCTCTTGTGGATAACTTTTCACTTTTTTTGTTTACTTTTTGAGACAGTTTCATTCTATAGCCAAGGCTGCCCTGGAACTCTTGGCAATCCTCCTGGCAGAGTCTGGGTGCTGAGATTATAGGCGTGAGTCACCATTTCTGACTCTCTTTTACCTACTTTGGGGGGGGGGCAGTATTTCACTTTATAGCATAGGCTTGCCTTGAAGTTTATTTAAATCCTTTTGCCTCAGCCTCCCAAGTGCTCGTATTATAGATATGAACCACCGAATCTATCACCACTCCTCTGCCTCCCTTTCTTCTTCTTTAGGTTGATTTTTATTATTTTTATTTACATATGTATTTGTGTTATTGTGAATTTATGTCATGGCTGTAGCTGCCCACAGAGTCCAGGGAAGGGCTCCAGAGGCTTGTGAGCTACCTTATGGGTCTTGGGAACTGAACTCAGATACTCAGAAAGAACAGCAAGTGCTGTTCTTAGGGCTGAGCGATCTCCCAAGCCCCAGGAACTCTCTTCTTTATACTTCTTGATAATTTCTGAAGTTTGTTTTACTTTTCCTCTTCATTTATTTTCTTTCATTCTTTCTTTCTTTCTTTTTTTTCTTTTTTTTTTTTTTTTTGGTTTTTCGAGACAGGGTTTCTCTGTGTAGCTTTGGAGCCTATCCTGGCACTCACTCTGGAGACCAGGCTGGCCTCGAACTCACAAAGATGCGCCTGTCTCTGCCTCCCGAGTGCTGGGATTAAAGGTGTGTGCCACCAACGCCCAGCTTTCATTTATTTTTCTAATGCTGGGGTTCGAGCCCAACTTCGTGTGTGCTAGGCAAGTGTTCTACCACTGGACCACAACTCCAGTGCTCAAATTTTATTTTAGAGTGAGAAAGCTCTCCCTTTATAATCAAAAGAAAATGATAAAGGCATTTTACTTTGAAAGGGAGTTGAAAAGAGCCATAGGAGGTTAAAAAGGGAATTGCATGACAGCCTCATACAGGAGTGATTGATGTCAGTCAAATTGCTATAGGCAGGATGGGTGGATCTGTGGCCACTGATGGACCTGCTATGTGGGAAAGTCAAATGTTAGGTAATGAAGAGCAAGTGGTCATATCCCAACAAATGAAGTCTCTTTGAACAACTTTCAGCTTTTTTGTGATCTGAATGGTTGGGCTGGTGGGATGGGTCTATGAGTAAAGGCATTGGCAAGCTGAGTGTGATCCCCAGGACTTTCAAGGTGGAAGGAAAGAACTGACAAAGGTTATTTCTCTGACCACCCCTACTCACACACACACACACACACACACACACACACACACACACAAAGACACATTAAATAAATAAATTAATAAATAAAGATCTGACTAAGTAGTGCCCCAAGCCCTTCCCAGAGGGAGTGTGTGGTGAGTGGACGAAAACAAACTGAGAAATGAAATGACCTGTACATAATTGTGATGAGTCAGAAGCCATTCAGAGCTTTGGAGTTTCCAGGCCGTTAACTTATCTCCTGAACTAGTGAGTCAGGGCCAATCAGCCCAGGGGGTGTGTCCGTACTTCCCATCCCTGCTCTCCCAGCTGCTGTGCCACCAGCCTGCTGGAAAGCACAGAAGACCCACCCACAGGCCACCTCACCCGTGTATCCTGGGTAGGGTTGGGCATGCTTGGCTTATTCAACCATCTACAGGAGACTTTGACTGACCTCTGAAATGGTGATGTTGGACAGGAAATGTCAGTAATGGACCACAAAAGGGAAAATAAATACCTGAGCTTCCTTTCCTGTGAGTGTGGCAGTAGCTCACCTGCAGTTTAGAGCTGGTGTTTTTCACAGTAAGAAGAAGCAACTACAGCCGGGCGGTGGTGGCACATGCAGGAGGCAGAAGCAGGTGGATCTCTGTGAGTTTGAGACCAGCCTGGTCTATAAGAGCTAGTTCCAGGACAGCCTCCAAAGCCACAGAGAAGCCCTGTCTCGAAGAAAAAGGAAGAGGAGGAGGAGGAGGAGGAGGAGGAGGAGGAGGAGGAGGAGGAGGAGGAGAAGAAGAAGAAGAAGAAGAAGAAGAAGAAGAAGAAGAAGAAGAAGAAGAAGAAGAAGAAGAAACTACATGTCTCTCAGCCTCTCAGCTGTGGTCCATTAGGCAAAATTGTTGCAGCTGGAGATGGGGCCAGAGGCCTTTAATCCTGGCAATCCAGAGACAGAAGCAGAAAGATTTCTGGGAATTCAAGCCCAGCCTGTTCTACATAGCAAATTCCAGGATAGCTAACGCCACAAAATTAGACCCCATCTCAAAACAAAACAACAACAAAGAAAAACCATTGTATTATGTTTAAAGAGGAGCATGAAGAGGCTGGAGTTTAGCCCAGTGAGAAAGGCTATGGGTTCGATCCTCAGCACTGGGGGAAAACAAAAAGAATTTATGTATAACTTAGGTAAAGCGATATAGAAAATTATCACTTTCAAGGGGCCTGGGGCTGGGGCTCAGTTGGTAGATGATCTGCCATACACAAGGCCCTGGGTTTAAGCCCCAGAACCAAATAAAACAGGCTTGGTGCCACATATCTGCAATTCGAGTTTTTGTAGCTTTGGAGGCTGTCCTGTAACTAGCTCTTGTAGACCAGCCTGGCCTTGAACTCACAGAGATCCACCTGCCTCTGCCTCTCGAGTGCTGGGACTAAAGGCTGCAATTCTAGTTCTTAAAAGGTGGAGGCTGAGAAAAAAAAAGGTGGACGCTGGGGGCACAGTGGTTAAGAGCACTGGCTGTTCTTCCAGGTTCAATTCCCAGCACCCACATGGCAGTTCACAACTCTCTATAACTCCAGGTCCAGGGGATCTGACACCCTCACACAGACAAAACACCAATGTACATAAAAATAAATAAACCCTTTGGTGGGGGTGGTAGTGGTGAACACCTTTAATTCCAGCACTCAGGAGGCAGAGTTCAAGGCCAGTCTAGTCTACAGAGTGAGTTCCAGGACAGCCAGAGCTACACACAGAGAAATCCTGTCTTGGAGACCACCCTCCCCCATCCAAAAAAAAAAAAAAAAAAGATGGAGGCTTGAGGATCAGAAAAGCTCTTGGTAAACTTTGGCTATATACACAGGCATGCATACAGGCAAAACACCCATAACACGCAAACAGATAAATAAAAACATCTCTATAATAAATACTTAACAGTTTAACATAAAATAAAAAACTTCCCAGCACCACTTGCATCAGGCCGTGCTGTATTTAACACTTTTTTCTTTTAAGATTTATTTATTTATTATGTGTACAGTGTTCTGTTTGCATGTTGCCTGCAGGCCAGAGGAGGGTACCAGATCTCATTACAGATGGTTGTGAGCCACCATGTGGTTGCTGGGAATTGAACTCAGGACCTTTGGAAGAATAAGCAGTGCTCTTAACCTCTGAGCCTTCTCTCCAGCCCCTGTATTTAACACTTTTAAATATCTCAGTCCGGGCTGGCAAGATGGTGGATCAGGTAATGGTGATTGCTGCTGAGCCTAACGACCTGCGTTCAGTCCCCAGTGTTGTGCCCAAATTCTGAACCCCAAAATTACCAAGAGACCTGTCCCGATGCAAAAGCAGAGTCTTTTATTGTTTAACAAGTTAACTGTCTTAACTTGGGCCCTTCGTCAGTTCATCACGGTGGGTGGATAAGAAGGAACCAGGGGAACCTCAAGGAGGGGAATTTTTCGGGGTGTATTAGGGGAGTGTCTAGGGGTACTAATAGTCTCAGGATTGGTTCGATTTTGGGCTTGGGTGACCTGTCCTATGTTGATGGGTCAACTGGTTGCTATGGCTTATAGGGCCTCCTAGGCGGTTGCTATGCTCTCTGCACGTCACTGTAAAGCATGTCCAGAGCCTGTCAGCTAACTTCTGATTGGTTCTTTGCCACATGGAGGGTAGCTGACTTCCTAGTGACTAGGAGATCAGGCAAGCACACGTTGCTGCTGAGTCTTGCTGGGTCTTTTCTGCTGCCTGTCATGGCTGCCAAAGCAGGGGGCTGGGTGAGGGTCTGGTCCCTTCACTCAGGACCCACACAATAGAATGAGAGAACCAACTCCTCAAAGTTATTCTCTGACACGTGCATGCACACACCTTCCTGAGTGAGTTAGGCTACTACAACATCCTTCCAGGATGTTTTGTTTACACTGATATACATGGAAATTTATCATGACTTAAACATACAGAATAAATTTTGTAGTTCAGCAGAGATTTGAACCCCCAATAGGTTGTTTACTCACTGTGTCCCCTTAAATGAGTCCTTCATCATTCTTAGCCATCTGGCAGTCGCATCTTTATGCAAGATTTATTTTGTTATTATTTAATATTTTCTTTTTCCTTTTATTTCAAAGATTTATTTTCATTATTTATTTTTTTCGGGGGGGGGGTTTCGAGACAGGGTTTCTCTTGAAGGGACCAGCTCCCCTTTTGGCAGTCATAGCGGCCGAACACCTGCTTGTCTGACCTTGTCCTGGACAAGGTTGTCCTGGCTGTCCTGGAACTAGCTCTGTAGACCAGGCTGGCCTAGAATTCACAGAGATCCTCCTGCCTCTGCCTCCTGAGTGCTGGGATTAAAGGCCTAAGCCACCATGCCAGGCTTAAGAAGTGTTTCTTAATTTTTCTCACTCATGATTCTTTAACCTAAGAAATTTCAATTAATATCTCCTACTTATTTAGGTCTATAACATATGTTATATAATATATACAGCATATGCTGGCTCCAGAGAAAGGTCCTATACCCATGTGTATACAATTAGGAAGCACTAATTGAACTCAGTGAATTACAAAAGAAAAAAATTTAAAAAGGCATGAAGTTGGGAGGGGAGCAAAGTGGAAGGGGTCTAAAAGGAGCTAAGAGGGGGCAGTGCTGTCTAGGTATGATCAAAATACATTGTATGGAGCTGCAAGATGGCTCAGAGGTGAAGAGCACTGGCTGGTCTTAAAGAAGATGCAGGTTGGGTACTCAGAAGCCATATGATGGCTCACAACCAACTGAAACTCCAGTTCTAGGGGATGGATGCCCTCTTCCTACCGCTACAGACACATGAATTATGCACACACACAGGTACAGGCAAAATACACATACATATATAAAGTATATATGTATTTGATTTTTATAGTAAAACATTATTTTCTGTAAGAGCATAAAACTTCACATGCGCTATAAAAGCACCACCAGTCACAACATTCAATAATCTTGAATCTGAGCCCATGTGTTTCAAGAGTTTGTCTGTAAGATGGCCTACATAGTGCAAAGAGCTTGTGGTGTTCAGAACCATGGCTCTAGTGAAGTCACATGATGCAATCAATGGTTGTGAGTGAACAGTCAGAAACATTCATGACATGGTGGGATTTCAGTTAATTTTGTTGTTGTTTGAGACAGTCCTGGTTGTCCTGGAACTCACTCTGTAGACCAGGCTGGCCTCTAACTCAGATTCCCTTGCCTCTGCTTCTGCAGTTTAAACCCACTGGGTAAGAATAAGACCACCACTACAATTTTTGAGCCAAATTTGAAGCAAGCTTTATCAAATATTGACCAGAATGATGGACACTGGCCAGGTCCATACCCCTCCAGGTTCCCAGAGAATGGTTGAGAATTACATTAGTCAAGTGCTTATAAAGGTAAAACCCATAATACAATGTATGTACTTCCAGCCTTTGGCCCAATCAGGGGCAAACATACGACCTGATGTACTTTCTGCCTACGTACCTCCTGCCTGTGTGTGGTCAAGCACATTCTGTTCAGTTGGGGCAATCAAGCTTGTTTATAGATGTGAAAACACTTGGCTTATTATCTTACATGAACAATAGCCCCCAGCATTCCAGGAAGTCATCTGCCCTTGGGCAAGTGGGCTTATATATTAGAGGTATATTTGTTTAATAGCTCTCTTAAGCACAGTCATTTAAACTTAAAACATAACTTTGGCCATTACATTGCCTTGACCAAAGTCACATGCCACAAAACCAGGATTTCCAGGATCCTTGGAGCAGGTTCCCTCTGAGAGTAGATTCCCTTAGGCTTTGATAGAAAATAATACCTGGCCGGGCGTTGGTGGTGCATGCCTTTAATCCCAGCACTCGGGAGGCAGAGGCAGGCGGATCTCTGTGAGTTCGAGACCAGCCTGGTCTACAAGAGCTAGTTCCAGGACAGCCTCCAAAGTCACAGAGAAACCCTGTCTCAAAAAAACAAAATAAATAAATAAATAAATAAATAAAAAATAAATTAAAAAATAGAAAATAATACCTGAATTCCAGCACTCAAGAGACAAAGGTGGTAAAATCTCTGTGAAATCTGGTTTACACAGTGGGTTCCAGGCTAGCCAGGACTCCATAGCCTCCATAGTGAGACACTGTCTCAAAGCAAAAACAAACAAACAAACAAAAAAAGAAAGAAAAGAAAAACAAAAAGGAAAGGAAGTAACTGAAGACATAGGACAAGTGAGGCAAACTTTGTTTTTGTTAC
Organism: Cricetulus griseus; assembly: GCF_003668045.3. Taxonomy (NCBI): domain Eukaryota; kingdom Metazoa; phylum Chordata; class Mammalia; order Rodentia; family Cricetidae; genus Cricetulus; species Cricetulus griseus. The sequence goes on along the minus strand of NC_048596.1, from coordinate 117,432,693 downwards.
TTACCATATGCACTACAAAAATGAAAACTCAGAAACTATGGAAAGTGTTTGGAGATAGAATCTATCTTCCCTGCCCCAGAAATAGAAATCAGTAATATTCTGGTTCCTGTCTTTTAAGACTTCAGACCAGGTGGTGGTAGCACATACCTTTGATCACAGCACTTGGAAGGCAGAGACAGACGGCTCTCTCTGAGTTTGGGGCCAGGCTGGTCTATAGAGAGAGTTCCGGGACAGCCAGGATTGTAAAAATTCTGTCTCATAAAGAAACCAAAACAAAGACTTCTGTTTGTTTACTTTCTGTATGACAGGATCTCTCTAACTGAAGATGACCTGGGACTCCTCCTGACCCTCCTGCCTTATCTCTGAGATGCTGAGACCACAGGTAAGTGTTTTGGGTTTTTTCTTTGTTTGATTTTCTTCTTTTTCATGTGTGGGGAGATGGGGTTGTAGAATCAAACCCAGGGACAGGTGTATTCTATTTCTGAGCTACACCTCCAGAGCCTACCTTTTCATCTTTTCAAAGTCCATACTTTTAAAAACAATGAATCAGAAAAAACAAATACTTTTTCATACTGCATTTTACATTTGCTTTTACAAATGCTTCTTACATTTCTGCTGAATGCTTTAAGCAGATTTGTATGCTTTCGTGTTTATGTGTAGTCAGATGAATAACAGTTTGTTTAGTCCCTAAAGCCGAACATTTTGGTTGAGGTCAGCAAGATAGCTCAGTGGGTAAAGGTGCTTGCCACAGGACCTGAGTTCCATTCTGGGACAAACCTTGTGGAAGGGGAGAGCTGATTCTTACAAGCTGTTCTCTGATCTCACTCACACAGACCAGTAGAAACCACCCATGACACCCAGAATCACACAGCCCTTTGTTCCAGGCTGGATTTGGAGCCGGGCTTTCATACTCTGAGTCCAGATTTTTCTGCAGGCTGCAAGGCTACCCTTTTCTGAGTCTCATCATTAAAATGATAACCTCAGAGTACAGTCCCTTCCAGCTGAAAATGTGCAGGGTCTACAAGAAGTTGCCACCCCCAGGATTCCCAGGCTCAGAGGGCTGCATGTGTGCGCTGTTTGTGGGATTTTAGCCTTGCCTGGGCTGCAGGCCTCTGGACCGAGACTTAGAAAACTACACACTGCCCCTGGCTATCAGGAGGGTAACGGTGGTGGGTTGTTCTCATTCTGGCATCTAGCCTGGTGTCTGTAGAACCAGGCAAGAGCTGCCCACGAGGGCTGGCAGGGTGCCAGGAACTCTTCGTTGTCTTTCCATTTAAACAGACACAGGCTGTCTGTTGAGATCCTGGAAACATCTGACCTTTTACAGAGCATCTCTAGAGCTCTCAAGTGTGGAGGGAGCCTCCTGCTTTCTATAAATGATTTAACCCTTTCTGGTAAAACCCTGAGCAAGGCTGAGAGAGAGGCAATAGGGAGAGAGAGAAATCTGTTTCCAGGAACTACACAGATTCCTCTGGCTCTTGGTTAGCTGGCAGCAAGGGCAGCAACATTCAACCCAGGGACCTGCTGGGTAATTTTCTCAGGTCCCCTTCTTAGGGCAGGAGGCTCTAGGGGACTGGATAGGAGGCTCAAACAGAGCAGAGGGGCTGTAAGGAGACTCCAGAGGCCACTCAAACTTGCCAGGGAGAGACTCCACTGAGATCTGGGAGTGGGGAGCAGGAGGAAGACATGAGAATCTGCCCCACAGAGGAATAAGGACTGCACCTCCAACAGAAGGAGTAACATACAGTATTCCTTCACCCTGTAATATTTGGTTGTTTTGTTGTTATGTTTTGACTTGAGACAGGCACTGATCTTGGTGTGTAGCCCAGGCTGACCTGGAAATCATTAACTTTTTGCAGCAGTCTCCAGAGTCTCATCTTACAAATATTTACATATTCCAATCACTATGTAGCCCAGGCTGGGCCTGGAACTTACTATGTAGCCCAGGCTGGCTTCAAACTAATAGAGCTCTGCCTGTCTCTGCCTCATGAGTGCTGGACATGGTTTGTGCCACCATGTCTAGCCTTCATGGTTGTCTGGCTCCAGTTGCTTTGCTTTGTTTTGTTTTAACAACTGATTAAGTCAACATATTAAAATAGCTAACTTGGGCTTCTGCAATAGTGACTTCAACCTTCATGCCTGGCTCAGTATTGATGGAAATAATGTATTTATCAATCTCAGCAGGACTTTGTAAGCCATTCAGTAGCCTGTGGCTTCTCATTAGGAATCCCATGTTTTGGAACCTTTACCAGGTGTTTTTCTTTTGTGGTTCTCAGTGTCTTTTTGGCAGCTTGTAAACTCGTCAGATCCCCTTCCTTTGTACCTCTGGTCAAGTCAGCACACACTCTACAGAGACGTTGTCACATAGCTGTTGATAAGGATGATTTAAATTCAGTGAACACCCACCTCTGGCTTGACAGCACTCACAGCCACAACTGAGAGGTCTGTTGTTGTTAGACCTGTGGTAAGACAGAAACTTGGAGGAAAGCTGTTCACCTCATGACAGTCAGGAAACAGAGAAAGAGGCTTAAGACCAGAGATATCCCCTAAGAACACACCCCAGTGGCTATTTCCTCCAACTTGTACCCCTGCCCCTGCTAGTAATGCCAACAAATTCTGACTCCATCTCTGGATTGATCCATTGACTCAGGTGGAGCCATTAGGATCCAATCATGTCTCAATGATAGATGCAGACATCAAGGACCAAGCCTTTAACACAAGAGCCTGGGTCAGAGTGGTGGTGGTAGTGGTGGTAATGGGATTTGGGGGAAGGGACCCACAACAATTGGATTCTTTCTGAGAGGCCAACCTCAAGACAAATAAGGGAAGTTCAGAGAGAGAAACAGAGGACAGACACAGGGCAAGACTCTCCTTCAGTCCACAGCACTTAGCAAGCCACCACCTGACATGCTTTGTGGTATCCCTCTTCTCTACACTGTGCACACATATTGGAGCTGTAATCATTGCATTTGCTGTGTCAATTCTCATAAAAGTTCTGGTTTGCAGCTAGAGCGTATCTTGCCAGTAGAACATGTGCTTAGTGCACACATGGGGAATCAGACTTTCTTCGGACCACCAACTCCCAACAGAGACTTAAGTATGAAAGCCTGGCCTTAGTTTAGGTTTGTTCCTAAGTAGCTCTTATAACTTAAATTAATCCATTTATATTAATCCACATCCTGTCACTCCTTACCTCTCCTCAGTGCTGTGCATCCCACTTGCTCCACATCTCACTGGTGAATCCTGCCTCTCTTCTTCCTGGAGTCCCTATTTCCGCCTGGAAGTCCTACCTGTCCTCTCCTGCCTAGCTGTTGGCCGTTCAGCTCTTTATTAAACAATCAGAGGTGCCTTGGCAGAGACACAATCTTCACAATGTACAGAAACATTATCCCATAACACACAAGGCCTTGGGTTCGTTTCCCAGTGCCACTCCTGTGCCCATACACAAAACACTAAATAGGGTGCTGTGTGCAGAGATTTCAAATAACTACATTTGGGTTTTTGTTTGTGTTTGTTGAGACAGGGCCTCATTATATAACCTTAGCAGGCCATCTACCTGCCTCAGCCTCCTGAGTGCTAGGACATGTGCCACCATGCCTGGCCTATAATTATTTTGTAACCTGCTACACTTTATCCATATAGCCTAAGACACCTGCCTTTTCTTGCTAGCCTTTTTTTTTTTGGGGGGGGGGTGTTCAAGACAGGGCTTCTCTGTGGCTTTGGAGGCTGCCCTGGAACTAGCTCTTATAGACCAGGCTGGTCTGGAACCCACAGAAATGGGTCTGCCTCTGCCTACAGAGTTCTGGGATTAAAGGCGTGCACCCTCACTGCCCAGCTCCTGATAGCCTTAATGAAAGCAGGAAAACCGGAAGAGGACACTGCCCCCCCCCCATGGATTTTATTTGGAATGTGAGGTAAAGGGAGGTCATGTGACACTTGGGCAAGGGGAGAGGTTAAAAAAAGCTGTGTGAGGCCTGGAATGATAGCTCAGTGGTTAGGAACACTGGCTGTACCTAGTGAGTGGTAGTGGCGCACGCCTTTAATCCCAGTACTCAGGAGGCAGAGGCAGGTGGATCTCAGTGAGTTCAAGGCCAGCCTGGTCTACAAAGTGAGTTCCAGGACAGCCAGGACTATTACACAGAGAAACCCTATCTTGAAAAACAAAAACAAACAAAAAAGAGCATTGACTGCTCTTTCAGGGGACTCAGTTTCAATTCCCAGTACCCATATAGCAGCTCACATCCATCTATGACCCTGTTTCTACAGTATCCAATGCTTTTTTCTGGTCCCACAGGGACCAGAAATACACTCCTACACATAAAATACAAAAGAAAGAAAACAGCTCTTTATCACAGAAAGTGATAAAGAAATGGCCAGAGACAAAGAAGAGGACAGCCTGGTGCTGTCGAAGGTCTGGCGGAGGCTGGGGGGCCTGCATTTGCAGTGGACATCACAGAACCCACGCAGTATTTCCCAAGCAGTGATAATAGTGGCATGGGAGGCGAGGGAGCTGAGTGAGGCTCTCAGGGGTTGTGGGGAGAGTGAATCTCAGTTGAGTTGGGGGGCGGGGAGAAAATGATTAATGTAGCCAGGAAATCTGTTGCTTAAACCATATTTCTGATAAATATCCAAATTTGAGAATTGTTGGAATATATTACCAGAAAAAGGAGTTTACCCCATGGAAAAAAATAAAGCTGACTAACACATGGAAAATGGGCTTCATATAGAATTAAAACGTAAATGTGTTCAGAAAACTATGATGTTTGTTGATAATAGTATACAATTTTGCAGCCTCTGGACAGAGATGAGCTTCTTGTGTTAATTCTGTTTTTGGTTTTGTTTTTTGACACAGAGTCCCGAATTATAGTCCAGGAAGTTTCCACTATCTGCTATTAATGACAACAAATTCTGTGGGTTTAAACATACTATGTAACCCAATATAGCCTCAAGCTCACATCCATCCTATTTCTTCAGCCTTCCAAGTGCTAGGATTATGACAGGGATGGATTTCTTAAACACATTTCAAAGCAGAAAACTGTAAAGCAAAAACAAAGCCACATAAACCAGTTTGATTCCTCAGGACTGAAGATCTCTGTTTAAGCTTACGTATTTGGGAGATCGAAGTCTAGCTAGGTGCTGCTGTGGGAAGTTATGAAACTTTGGGACATGGGGCCCAAGTGGCAGACATGGGCCACTGTGGATGGGCCTTTGAGGGCTTAACCTGGCTTCTAAAGTTGTACAGGCTATAGCCACTGTTCTTGGCCGCCCACCAGAACTTGATGGCAATGGCCTGTTGTGAAGACCTCACACACTTTGGTCATAGGATTTAGAAAAATCCAGCTGGTACTGACTGGAAGCTTCTTCCTCCTGGATGGCTAGGTTTCATAGTACCAGAAGGTGGTATGAAGGCTGCCTGGGTGGGAGGGAATGTTGGGGGGAGGGGGAGTTACCAACAGTATTACCCAGCTGTGAACCCTTTCAAACTACAAAAATGTTTTGGGGTAACCAGCTGCTTTCTCATTGAATTGAAGAGCCACTTCATAAGAACAGGACCAAAGACTTGGAAGGTCCTATTACTTTATCATCTTGTCAGTCATATTCCAAGCTGCCTCAGACACCATGCCTTCCCTGACACAATGAATCAGTATCTCCCTAGAATGTGAGCCCAAACAAACCCTTCCTCCATTTATTTGTTTCTGTCAGGTATGCTGCTGCAACAATGGGAAGGGCAATGAATATAGCTTACTCCCTTGTTTCCAAAGGGCTTGGAGGGCTTAAAGTACATATGTCACACACTGAAGATGGAGAATACAGACTAAAGATGTGACCCAAGACACATTAAGTAGCTACCAGTTCCTCCCCTGGGGTGGTCCCGTTTGGGATTATAGGCATTTGCCACCACCAAACCTGGTTTTTTAGGGAGTTTTGATATTGTTTTTGAGACATGGTCTCATTCTGTGGCTCAAGAACTATGTCATTCAGGTGGTCTCAAATTTGTGGCAATCCTACTGCCTCTGCTTCTTAAATGCTGGGATTATAAGCAGGAGCCACCATACTCGGTGAATTTATCTATTTATTGAACTTTTGTGAGATGCAAGGGTCCTATCAGAGCTTCATGAATGCTGAGGAAGCGTTCTATTACTGTTGCTCCCTGATTTTTATTGAATTAGTTTTTTCTGAGTGTAAAAGCTTATTTACGCTGAGCATTGGTGGCGCACACCTTTAATCCCAGCACTCGGGAGGCAGAGACAGGCGGATCTCTGTGAGTTCGAGGCCAGCCTTGTCTACGGAGCGAGTGCCAGGATAGGCTCCAAAGCTACAAAGAGAAACCCTGTCTCGAAAAACCAAAAGAAAAAAGAAAAGAAAATGATGTTGGTTCAATTCTGTCAGACTGTAGATCCTACCATCACATTTTCACCTTTTTGTTTTATTATTTTTATTTTTGTTTTCTTACTTGTTTCAAAGGGGCTTGGAAGGCTTAACAGAACGTGTGTCATACACTGATGATGAAAAATCAGACCACACAGGCAGACTGTGACCCCATAAAACTCAGTAGCCACCAATGCTTCCTTGCTTCAGTTTGCACATTGTTAGACATATTCTGGTTTTGGGAGACCTGGTTGAGGCTGGCACAGTAGCAGCTCTTAACCCAGATTGATCCTCTTGACAGCTAGATGGGTGTTGCCATGTCCCCTCTGCCATTCTCCAGCTCATCCACAACTCATCCTCAGTGACAGGCACCTGACACCCCAGCTAGTAAACACATCATGAGACAGGGTCCTTGCTTCTGCAAAGTAACATTATTATCATGGTGACAGCTAACTGTTGGAACCCTCTGCCTTCCTGCAGCAGACTGTGGGGTACATCCCTGTTGCAGAATAGAGAGTATCTGTTTAACAATGTAAAGATGTGTTGCTTTTGTTTATGCTGCATTTGTTTAATTATGTAAAGGTGTGTTGCTGTTTCACCTTGCCTGCCTAAGGTACTTGAATGGTCTAATAAAAAGCTGAACAGCCAATAGCTGAGGAGGGATAGGAGGGACTGGCAGGCAGAGAGAAAAGGGGGCCATTGGCCATTGCGGGGGGCAGACATCTGGGAGCCCCACAGATACAGAGGAAGCAGGAAAGTATGGACAGTATGTAGATGAGGTAAATGAGCCTTGGAGCAGCACACTGATTAATAGAAATGGGTTACTTTAGGTTAGGAAAAAAAAAAAGCTAGCTAGAAACAAGCCTAAGCTAAGGCCAAGTATTCATAATTAAAAATAAGTCTCATGGTTTGGGGGCTGGCGATCCAAGAAAGCCTGCTATGCATCCCAGCCTCTCTTTAGAGAGTCCACATGAGAGACTCAGCCCTAAAGGAGAGTGACCCTGGAGGTCCGAGCTAGTTCAGATAAAGCTGACTCATTTTGCCCAGAGGAACTAGGGAATTCTGTCAGCACATTGACCCTGACACCAGGGCCAGGTTAAGGCCTTCCCAGGGCTAGACCCACTGCTCTGTAGCATCTGCTATGGAGTAAGATACCATTCCACAGTAAATAAGCTTTTTTTTTTTTTTTTTTTTTGGTTTTTTGAGATAGGGTTTTGATGGGGGAAATACTTCTGTGTATGTTTATAAATAAAGTACTTGCTTGGCCAATGAGACAGCAGGTTAGGCTGGACTAGGAGTCAAAGAGGATTCTGGGAAATGTAGAGAAATGGTGTTCCAGACAGGAAGTGACATAGCAAGGAGACTCATATTTAAGAAGAGGAAAAAAGAAGTGTCGCTCTTTTTTCCCCTCGGCTCCTGCTCCAGCGGCACGATGTGAGGGACAACAAGGAGGGACGCCAATAAGGCGTCCGATAAGATAAGTCCCATAAAATATATAGATGTATGGTAATTGAGACTGAGCTAACAAATGAGAATCCTAGTCATTGGCCAAGCAGCTTTGTAACTAATACAAGTCTCTCTGTGTATTCATTTGGGCCTAACTCGGGCAGGCAGCTGGCGTAAAGCTTGCACATGGCGGTGGGGCTCAGGCAGCTTTTGGCAAAAAGATTTATTGTAACAGGGTTTCTCTGTGTAGCTTTGGAGCCTATCCTGGCACTCGCTCTGGAGACCAGGCTGGCCTTGAACTCACAGAGATCTGCCTGCCTCTGCCTCCCGAGTGCTGGGATTAAAGGCGTGCGCCACCAACACTCAACCCAATATCATTTTCTTGATTCTGCAATATCTTAGATAATGGATAATGTCATCATTGGAAGGATTTGTCGATGAGTTTTTAGGGTAAATTTGTTCTTTTTTTTTTTTAAGAAAAAAAAACTTGTCAGGCGGTGGTGGCACACGCCTTTAATCCCAGCACTCGGGAGGCAGAGGCAGGCGGATCTCTGTGAGTTCCAGACCAGCATGGTCTACAAGAGCTAGTTCCAGGACAGCCTCCAAAGCCACAGAGAAACCTTGTCTCGAAAAACCAAAAAAAAAAGAAAGAAAGAAAGAAAAAGAAAAAAAAAACTTTATTATACCTTACTATCAATTTCATATAAATATATAAAAAGTGAACAGCCCCCATCTTCCCTTGCCCTCAAAGTCAAGTCCTTTGAAGAACTTTCTTCCTTTCTATTCTTAAGCACTGGGTGAGTCTGATTGCCCAGAGAGGGTGCTGCCTTCCCCCAATGTCACAGAGCAAGGTAGGGAAGATGGATGACAGGGAAGTAGGGGGAGGAGCTAGATGGGCAGGCAGCCGGGCACTGGCTCCTTGGAGTCCTGGGAGGCCCGGGCCTCAGCTGCTGCGTGGGAAAACTGCTCCTCGCTGCTTGGCCGGCCGGTAGGTGCCCTCTGACTGGCGCTTTTCTCGAAGTTTCCGAACCAGCAGGAACAGCAACACTGCTAGGAGGATGACTCCCAGGATGGAAAAGACCACAATGACGGCTACAACGGCCTCTGAAGGCAGGCCCCCATTGGAACAGAGTCTGGGGGTAGAGTCACATTACTTGTGAAAAAGTCCGGTGTTGTTTGGCTCCAGCCGGCGGGCAGCATCGGCAGACCAAATGCCAAGAGCAGCTGCCGCAGGCCTGGGGTCGCCATGAGCTTGGGCGACGATTGGTGGCGCCAAGGGCAGGACTTCCCCGGGCTTCAATTCCTACCGCATCTTGGGGTCGAAGCCGGCACCTGCGACCCGGGACCTGGCCCAGGCGTCTGAGAGGGACTTCGCGCAGGTTCCCAATTCCAGGTCCCCGACTGGAACCCGGAGTCTCTGTCCTTCACCCTGTTGCTCCGGATCCCACCCAAATTTGCAGATCCCACCCAAATTTGTTCTTTTTTTTTTTTTTAACTTTCTTTTGAAGATTTTATTATGCATACAGTGTTCTGCCTGCATGTATGCCTGTATGACAGAAGAGGGCACCAAACCTCATTACAGATGGTTGTGAGCCACCATGTGGTTGCTGGGAATTGAACTCAGCTCTGGAAGAGCAGTTAGTGGTTTTAATCTCTGAGCTATCTCTCCAGCTAATTTGTTCTGTTTTTACAACCTCCTAGGAGCCTGCAATTATTTTAAGACAAAATAGTTAACAGAAGGATTGGGGATGTAGCTCAGTAATGGGGGCTTGCCTAGTGTGCCCAAGGTCCTCAGTACATATACATACAGTAAAAAAACAATGATATGTGTAATTCTGCAATATATATTTTATAGGAACACATAAGAATAAAAGCATGGCCTGGTGTGGTGGTGCACATCTGGTGTACATAGAGTTTGAGGCCAGCCAAAGCTATATAGTGAGATCCTGTCACAAAAAGAAATAAGAAGAGCGTGTATGCATGCATTCTGATTGGCTAGTTTTATGTCAGCTCGACACAAGCTTGAGTCTTCAGAGAAGAGGAATTCTCAATTGAGGAAATGCCTCCATAAAGTCAGGCTGTAGGCAAGCCTGTAGGGAGTTTTCTTAATTAGTGATTGTTGGGGGAAGCCCCAGCCCACTGTGGGTGGGGCCATCCCTGGGCTGGTGGCCATGGGTTCCATAAGAAAGCAGGCTGAGCAAAGCTTTTGGAGAAAGCCAGTCAACAGCACATACCTACCTATGGCTTCTGCGTCCGCTCCTGCCTCCAAGTCCTTGCCCTGTGAGTTCCTGTCCTGTCTTCCTTTAGTGAAGGACTAAGATGTGGAAGCATAAGCCGAATAAGCCCTTTCCTCCCCAGCTTGCTTTTGGTTGAGATGTTTCATCACAGCAATAGTAAGCTTAACCAAGACCGCACATTAAACCCTTAGACCGGTAGTCTGTGGGGGGAGGGAGAGGGAAGGGGAACGCAGGATGAACACAGCTACATTAATCAAGGGGTGTTTGGAGCCAGGCCGATGGTGATTATGTATGGTGAACTGAAACCACATTAACTCCAACCTCCCCACACCTGAGGTCATGCAGTAGAAAGGGTGGCATTGACAGGATGTTGGGGCTGGTGGATCAATAATGGTAAAGACCTGGCCCTTTCTAATGGGACCTTTTCCAATGATGTTTTACCCAACAAAAGGAAGGTTGGAAGTGAAGGGGGAGAAACAATGATGGAGAGCAAAGAAGCTGTGGGGGAAGTTTTAGGGTACATTCTCTTGAGGGACATGGGTTAATGAAGGAACTAAGGAGACCACACAAACCAGCTGAGTCCACGGGCCTGGCAGGGGCCAGGATTCCTGGTGTTTTTCCGAGCAGCTGGTGCTCACTAGGGTGCTCAGGAAATTGAAACTGATTCTTTTTCATAGCCTCCAGGGCCACGGTGACCTTTGAGGGACCTCTAGTTTAGCTGTGCTTGCATCGTCCTTACCAGTAGACTTCCCGGAGCACTGCCCGGAAATCAGTGATAACAGAAAGGGTGGGGAGACTTCCAAAGCTATTTGCCTAAGTGCACTCACTACCTGAGCTAGAAACACAGTATATTTTACTGTTAAATTGCGTGCTCATGAAGAGGAAGCAAAAGGAAATAATTGAGGAAGTATCTAAAGGTTTATTGACAAGGATGCTCATCTCAGCATTTCTCAAGAGCCTTAATGTTCCATGGTAGAAGCTCCTTAAAAATTTATGTTGCTGCCCTGGGGGTCGTATACTTATCTCCAGAGGTGTGTGTCCCAAAGATCTCCAGATCTCCATGCCAGCAGGACCTACATAACAGACCCTGTCTAAAAACAAATGTGTGTGTGTGTGTGTGTGTGTGTGTGTGTGTGTGTGTATAGATAAGAGTAATAGCCTAGCATGCATGAAGACTTGTTTTGCACCTTCAGTATCCTGTAACTCAGATGTGGTTATCTGCCGTTCCCTTATCCCAGGGATTGTGGAGGCAGGGGGATCAGAAATTCAAGATCATTTCTCATTTCCTCCTCCAAAATACACACTAGTACTCCCTACGCCCGGGTGGTATTACTTTTCACTGTTTTCAACCTTCCTGCAGTAAACATGTGTTAAGTAACAGGTTTTTGTAGATAGGTTAATAACCAGCGTTCTTTTTCTGCTGGAGCTCTTTCTGAGAAGGCAGAGGATCATGCACTTAGTACTCATCTGGGCCCCGGAAGCGCTGGCCCTTGGCCTATTAACGTCTCCAGCCTCTTAACCAGCCAGCTCTGGCCAGCTCAGCCACTTACGTGCCCAGAACTGGTTGTTTCAGGAACCGCCCAGAAAGCTGCTGTCCCCTTCTGTAAGATAGGAGAACCAGGACGCAAGGGCTGGAGAGGGACAGGCCAAGGTCACTTGATAAACGCTGTTTATATTTATACTATCTCCCAGCTCTGTGGGTCGCAGGTTTGTGGGCGGAGCCGTGAGTGGTGCGAGCCGTGAGAGGCGACTCTGCACTCCTCTCTTCTCTTCGCCTCCATTGTAAACAATACTACTATTATTGAGGGTTGACCAGGCGCCAGGTGTGTGCTGTGTGCTTCTCACGACGCTGAGGTCCCTGTTGGTTTCATGCTCACTTTGCAGGCGAACTAAGGCTCAGAGAGGTTAAGACACTTGCCCTAGCTAACACAACCGGTTAAGTGTTAGTGGATCTGGGTTCCAATTCTATGGATAGGAGCAGATTCCAGCTAGGGAGACCACCAGCGAGCAAACCAAGGTCAGAAACGGGTGCAACCCAGTAGAATTGGGTCTTTGTGGGCGGCACAGTCGTGCTGGGGGGCCCTGGCCCAACGTGGGTAGCATCGTGTCTTGAACTGCTGGATCAGGCTAGGGGACCGTGGAGCAGCGGACCAGAGCCAAGGAGAGTACCTCCGGACAATTCCCGAAAACGCGGGGAGGGGGGGCGGGGCTTGGCAGCTGCCCAGCAGTTCCGGGGACACCGCGCAGGAGCGCTGGACGCAGGGTGTTCATGATACACGCTCCGGATCCCCAGGGACGGCAACCGGACGACCTGGCAGTGGGAATGAGTCTGTGGAACTTCGGAGCTGCGCGCAAGTAGCCTTGTCGTGGGAGATAACTCCTCCCAGGTAGGGGACCGGGAGAGGTGGGAGCTGAGGTCTGGGGGGGGGCTGACAGGACAAGCCCTGGCCTTCGCCGTCACCCCCCACCTTTCTCCCGCCCCTCTCTCCCAAGAGGGCGCCACCTGCACGCTCTGATGGGCACCAGCCGGGGCCAGTGGGGGAGCCTGTTGCCATGGCAGCGCAGGAGGTTGGGCCCACGTTCCCATGGCCACCGGGGGCCTCTTCGCGAATCCTTTTACAGTGTCTTTCAACACCGCCCCCTACTCCTCAGCCGGGAGGAAAATTACTAGGAAAAAGGCCTTAGGCTCCTCCTCTGAATGTTTGTGGTTGTGACCTCTGAGTTAGGGCCTTTGTCATGGCTTCTTTCTTCTCTCTGAACAACAATGTGGATTAAGGGCCCGGAGGGGGAGGAAGTTGGGGTCCTGGGAATGAGGCTTTAGCCTCTCCTTAGCTGTTCTAGTTTAGCACAGAGACTCAGGAGGCCTGGGTCACTTAGAAGGTCATCAAACCTCTGTTCACATTCCCTCACCTGTCATGTGAATATGTTGTTTAAGAATCACAGGAAGGGCTGGGAAGATGGCTCAGCAAGATAGGCGCTTGCTGCCAAGCCCAAGGACCTGAGTTATGTTTCCAGGACACACATTGCCCTCTGACCTCCACCTGTGCAGCTTGGCACATGCTATGGCCATCATACATGCAAACACACATAAAGTTAGTAAGTAAAAGGTGACAAACTTGAAAGAAAAAAAAAGGTATTGGGAGTCATCATAAGGGCCGACTGCCTAAGAACTGGATTCGTTGGAACTGGGGGAGATTGAGGAATCACCTTTCCCCTTCTCTTCCTTTGTTTTCACAGGGGAAGATGGACCTAGAGATACCCAGTTATCTCCTGGGCGATAAAGTCAGTGAGCAGGTAGAAAGGTCAGGATTTCAACTTAGGCTCTTTCCTAGGCTGTGGTTGAGAGTGATTTTTTTTCTTCTTCTGAAAATCAGAGAACTAGGAGTTATATCTTTTTTGCACTTAAGGTCTTGAACTCTCAGTGACAGGTGATCTAAAGATGGGGTGGGATGTGTGTGGCAGTATGGCTTACAGGATAAAGGTGCCTAGGTGTCTTCAAGCCCTGATGACCTGACCTGATCCCAAGTCCTACATGGTGGAGGCGAGAATGACCTCCTGAAAGGATCCCCTGACCTCCGCATACATGATACACATGCTCCCTCCCTCCCATGTAAGTAAATAAATGTCATTTAAGAAATGATGGTGATGGCGCAGGCCTTTAGTCCTAGCACTCCGGAGGCAGAGGCAGGCAAAATCTCTGTGAGCTTGAAACCAGCCTGGTCTACAAGAGCTAGTTCCAGGACAGCCTCCAAAACCACAGAGAAACCCTGTCTCGAAAAACAAAGAAAAAAAAGAAAAAGAAAAAGAAATGATGGAGATGGGGCCAGTGTAGCTTGGTGGTAGAGCACAATATTTAGTGATATGTGTAAGGCCCTAGATTTATTCCACAGGACCAACAGGAGATGATGATGATGATGATGATAAGTGAAGGCTGGGTATGGTGGTGCACATCTGTACTAGCATTTGAGAGGTGGAGGCAGGAATATTAAGAGTTCAAGGTTATCCTCAGACACATGAAGTTGGAGGCCAGGCTGGGATACATGAGATCCTGTCTCAAACAAAAATTAAAGAAATGAATGAAAAAAAGAGTCCCAGAGCGCAAGAACTCTGCACCAGGAAGTCTTTCAGCTCTGCCTGGGGCAAAAGCCTTCCATTTCCTGCCATCTTCAGATCATCTGCAATGTTGGCATCACAGTTTATTGTAAATGTCTTATATACATAGTAAATCATTATATCCATTTTGGTATCATGTAACCCAGACTGGTCTTGAACTCTCTGACACCAAGAATGACCTTAAACTTCTGGCTCTCCTCTTCCCAAGTGCTGGGATCACAGGTCTATAGTACCACGACTTGTTTCATGCAGTGCTGGGAATCCAACCTGGGCTTTGTGCAGGTTAAGCAAGCATTCCACCAACTGAGCTACATCCCCAGGCCCTGGGACCCTCAGTTTAACACAGCATCTGACAGGAGCCAAACATTCAACCACCCTCCAGCATAGCATCTCTTGTGAAGCCATTAAAGCTGCTAAGAAGGAGAACAAGAAAACCCTGGGTTGCCCTAGGCAGGGAAATGGAGCCATGCCTCCACCCCCAACCTCTTTGAAAAGAATAACAGAAAGAAAGTTAGGTAAAAAAGGATCCGGGAAGGAATAGAATGAATCACTTGGAAATGATTTGAGACAGTCATCAAGAGTAGAAAACTCATTTGTTCATTTAGTCAGCATTTACCTGGTGCCTGCTGGTTCCAAGATCTGCCCTGGGGCTGGACCTTTAAAAACCTGAGTTAGGCAGGTCTGGTCTCTGCACTCAAGGAGCTTGTAGAAGAGATAGGAAGAGAGGGGTGAGGTGTGTAAATGAGTGCTTTACTGCGGCATACTGAGGGCCTTAATGGAAATCCGAGCCCAGGGCAGAAGGAGCCCAAAGGAGCAACTCCGGAAATCAGTTGTAAACAGCAGGATCTAGTCTGTGCTGCCTGGGAGTCCTTCTGGAGTTCTGCCAGCTTGCCCTGGCTACTATCATCAGAGACAAGGGATTGAGCCAGTGAAAGTGTCTAAAGAAATGTAGTCCAGCCTGGGCAGTCTCTGCAATGAAGCACTTCACAAATTGTGATGAATTATGAAGTCCTTGTCTGCTACAAATATGTTCATCATCTTGAGCCATGCTTAGAAGGCAGCAAACGAGTAAGAAACAGTATTGGATGAATGAAAGGAAGGAGGAAGGGAAGGAGGGATGGAAAAGGCGGGACGAAAGACAGCTGCTTGTACCATCAGAAGTGGTCAGAGGTGGTGCACGCTTTAAAGGCAGGCGGATCTCTCTGGGTTCCAGGCCAGCCTGGTCTACAAAGTGATTTCCCAGGAAACAGCCAGGGCTGTTACACAGAGAAGCCCTGTCTCCAGCCAACAAATAAGTAAAAATGTAGAGATGGCTTGCCAGTTGAAACAAAACACCACGATGAAATGTTGTTTCTAGGTATAGTGTCCACATGAGTTCTGGAGCCTGCAGATCCCTTGGCCCCAAGTTTTCACCTGGCACATATATGGTCCTAGCAAGACCCTGAACCTCTGCAGCTTGCCATCTATGTAGTGGAAATATGACGCAAGAACTTTGATTTTGCTCTGTTGTGAGGATTGCAGATTCATAAATGTGAAAAGATCCACATAGTGCCTCACTTACAGTCAGCACTAAGGAATATATTACCTGTATAATTGTCAAGTTTGATTCAGGTGGGGGAGTTTGACAAATACTTCATGTGAAGATTACATAGCTATTCCATGATTTCTTTTTATCAGATAAAGGCTGATTTTGTAAGTTCCTTGTTTCTGCAGACAAACACACTTTAAAGAAATGGTTATAACTGGGTGTGGTGGTACACACCTGTAATTCCAGCACTTAGGAGGCTGAGGCAGAAGGGTAGTAAATTTGTGGTCTGTCTGGTCCATGTTCAAGGTCAGTCTGGGCTTTATAGTAATGCCCTGTTTCAAAACCAAAACCAAACCAAGACAAGGCTCTTCACCTTATCCTAGAGTAGGATGCATAGTGAAGGCAAAGCTCCTTTCTGGAGTACATTAGACAAGTGTTCTGACAACTAAGTTGTATCCACAGGCCTTGAAAGGACATTTTTTTAGATTTTTAAATTTTATTTTATGCGTACGAGTGTTTTGCCACAATGTTGTGAACTACACTTGTGCCTTGTGCCTGTGGAGTTGAGAGGTGTTGGACCCCCTGGAAGTGGAGTTAGGGGTGATTGTGAGCCTCTCTGTGTGGGGGCTGGGACAGAACTTGGATTCCCTGCAAGAGCAACAAGTGCCCTTAACCACGAGCCATCTCCCCAGCCCCGACAAGGATCTGACATTAGATGAAAACTCCGATTCCTGTTCTCCAGCAGTAGCATCATCCTTGATTCCTAGTGTCCTGCATCCCACTATGGAGTAAGGGCCTGTGTTCTGCCCCACTGGCTGCAGGCTGTGGTGAAAGGCCTATGGCGGCACTCCTACATGAGGTACTGGAGATCACAGCATTGTGATGGAAATCTGTGGTTGCTCTTCCAAGGGGTCCTGAGAACCACAGAGAATGGCGGTAGCCTACTCAGAGCTCCTGCTGGGGTCAAGCCCCAGAGATCTGGGGTGTCACAATGCACATCTGGCAGTAAGAATCCCTGGGATTTTCTAGTATTGCCAGAGGACTCATCCAGGTGGGAGTCTCTAGTGGTGCCTCATGCCATCTGTCTCTGAGTGTGTCACCTGATACCATTTGTTTTTCTTTTCTGAGACAGGGTTTTCTGTGTAGCCCTGGCTGTCCTGGAACTTGCTCAGACTCACAGAGATCCATCCACCTGTCTCTACTTTCCAAGTGCTGAGATTAAAGTTGTATGAGACCACCATCCAGCCTGATACCCTTTTTCTTTCTCTTTCTCTCTCTCTTTTCCTTCCTTCCTTCCTTCCTTCCTTCCTTCCTCTCTCTCTCTCTCTCTCTCTCTCTTTCTTTCTTCTGTATACAGTGTTCTGCCTGCATGTATGACTGCAGCCAAAAAAGGACACCAGATCTTATTATACATGGTTGTGAGCCACCATGTGGTTGCTGGGAATTGAACTCAGGACCTCTGGAAGAGCAGCCAGTGCTCTTAACTGCTAAGCCATCTCTCCAGTCCCCTGATACCATTTCTTTAGGGTGGCAAATTCACATACTGTCATGGCAGAACACTCCTTGGAATGGCCACCCTGGCAAGACACCGTTGGGAGTTGCAGGAGATTGGTAGCAAAACTCATCTTCCATCTCCACAATTCTCCCAAGACACACTTGTCCCTGCTTACTTTCTTGGTTCAGTATGACAGCCAAGAGCAAGACTGTGAGAATGAGTCAGCTGGGGCGATTTAAGATGACAGAAACTTTGGAGCTAAAGAGTTCCTCCTCTGGGAAGGGAGAGAGAAGGGACTTTGGGATGGAAGCTTGGTTTCCTGAGGATAACGGTGGCATGGCCTTCACAGTGGCTGGGGGTCTGTGGACTCAGTAGATTTAAGACAAAAAGAACTTGATGGCAAGTCGGGAGATAGTTTTTTGTTGTTGTTGTTTTGTTTTTTGTTTGTTTTTTTTGAGACAGGGTTTGGGGGATAGGCTTTTAAAATCTTTTAAACCACCAGGCGTTGGTAGCTCATACCTTTAATCCCAGCATTTGGGAGGCAGAGGCAGGTGGGTCTCCATGAGTTCTAGGTCAGCCTGATCTATAGAACAAGTTCCAGGACAACCTCCAAAGCAATACAGAGAAACAAGCAAAAAATCTTTTAAACCTAGCAGTGTGGTAATGGCGAATGCCTTTAGTCCCAGTACTTGGGCAGCAGAGGCAGGAGGATCTCTGTGAGTTTGAGGCCAGCCTGGTCTACAGAGTGAGTTCCAGAGTCCCAGGACCCCAAGGCTATACAGAGAAACCCTGTCTCAAAAAAACAAGAACAAAAAAAGTTTAAATTTTATTTTTTTTGAGACAAGGTCTTGCTAAGTAGCTCTGGCTGGTCTTGAACTCAATCTGTACCTAGGCTGGCCTTGTAATTTACAGTGCTGCTCCTGCCTCAGCCTCTCAAGGATTTCAAGTATGAACCTGTCCTGGGTGGGCTTCTTGATTTGAGATCTTGAAAGAGAACAAGGTCTTACAAGCTGGACTGGAAGCTGAGACTCAGCTACTAGGCCCTTAGCCTTCTGTTCCCTTCCTTGCCTGGCCCAGGGTGCCTGGCTTCCACCTCTGAGTGGTTGCAGTAGTTTGAGAGCAACAAAGAATCACTGAGCAATTACTACTTCAGGGATCAGCCATGCTTGTCCCCCTGACTGGGCAGACCTATAGGCACAGACAGCAGGAGTAGGGGAGCACAGGAGTGACAGTGGCAACTTCATGTTCCACCCTGCCTGGGCAGGGACAGGCTGAGCCTTGCTGGTTGCACCACAGCCCTGTAGGGTGGGGGGATCCCCTCCCAGGGAGTGGCCAGCTCAGGCCCTAACAGGCCCAGTGGGGGCGGTGCTGTGTGGTGGGCTGTTTGCCACAGAAGGCACACCCAGGCTTGGGTTGGGCAGGCTGGTTCTTTCTGCCCAGGAGAGTTGCAGCCTCAGCACCATGTTTGCAGGAGGCAGCTGAACCCAAGGGAGCACCAAGAAGGGGCTTCTAAGATGCTACACTTTGTTGAAGCTATGGGGCAACTTTCAGATGGGAGGAGGTAATAGTCTGGGACATAGGGCATTCACTCTGTGCCAGGCTGCTGATGACTTTATAGGCGCTCCCTCATGTCCCCTAATCATGCCATAAAGTACTGTATGTAGTATTTCTACCACAGGAGAAGCAGCTGACAGAGGGACTGTGGTCTGGCTCATACATAATGGGTAGTGGTGAACTTTCTACTTTGTGCTCAACCCATGAACTCTACCACTTAATGGGGCATGTAGGGGTGGGGAGTGTAGCAAAGGACTGTAGAGGGAAGCTGGTCTGGGGAAAAGACAAAGCTATTTGATTATATTTGTTGCCAGACCCTGTTGAAAGCTCTCTGAGAGAGCTGAAGGCACTGTTAGTACCAGCCCCGGGTGGATGCCCTCTGCTGAAGAGGTTGCTGCCTGTCCCAGGGACCTGGCAGTCATTGGATGATTTAAAAGCACACACAGATTTTTAAAAGCATACACATAGACTGGGTCAGCGTTGTTGTTGTTGTTGTGACTTCCTCATCCAAATGTATTGAGCTGCTGCCCCGGCCCCTGGGGGAGGAGAGACAGCCTCGTGCCTAACCAGGCCAGGGTGGGGAACTGCAGCTGCAGGTTGGCAAAGGGAGGGGAGCTTGGGGCTACGAGGGGATGGTGGCAAGCAGCCAGGTCCTAGGGAGCTGGGCCACAGCCAGTTCATGTCTGAGAGACCTTGCTAGGCAGCCTGCCAGTCAGCACCCAGGGGTGGGGGAGGAGGTGGGAGGAGCCTGAATGCTGCCCAAGGAGGGGTGGGTGGGACCTTTGGGTTCAAGCTCCACTGGGCTTGGCAGGAGGCCCCTCCCTTGCATGGCAGCAAACAAAGCTACAACTCCAGAGTACAACTGTGGGAGTGCAGAGCCTTGCTCCCCTGGGTGGGAGTCAGAGGGGACAGGCCTGGCAAGAACCCTTTGGCATGTTTCATGAATGCCCAAGGACATCTTCCTGCCTGCACCTGGGCAGAGGCTGTACCAGGGCAGAGGGATGAGTGTTTGTGACGGGCTGGCTGTGAGATGTGTTTGCTCATTTTCTGTTTTCATTCCTCCTTCCCTTATTTCCTCTTTCTTTTTCTCTGTCTCTCTCTCCTAGTGTATCAGTTTGTCCTTTTCACATGATTTACAGTCATGGTCCATTCCTCCACTCTCCCTATTTCTTTTCTCCCTATGTTAGAAGTCTATAGCAAGGCATGGTGGCACACCCCTGCAACATCCAGCAAGGTAGAAGCAGGAGCTCTAGAGTGCATGGCCAGTGTGGACTACATAGCAAGTTTTAGGCCACCTTGGGCTATGTGACACTCTAAAAAGAAAAGGCTTAAATATAGCAGAATACATAGATTTTTTTTTTCCCCAGGCTGGTCTGGAACTCACAGAGATCCACCTGCCTCTGCCTCCAGAGTACTGGGATTAAAGGCGTTCGCCACCAACGCCCGGCTAATACATAGATCTTAAGATCATAAAGCTCAGTATATTCTAACACGTACACACACACTCGATCCAGATACAGAATCTGTCATCTCTGAAGTCTCTTCATCTGCCTAGGAGGCATGTGCCCACTGGACTCCGACGTCTCTCACTGCACGGCAAGTCTGTCTGGGCAGCAGCAGCTGCTGCTTCTCCTCCTGTTGGTTTTTCGAGACAGGGTTTCTCCGTGTAGCCCTGGCTGTCCTGGAACTTGGTCTGTACACCAGGCTGGCTTCAAACTCAGAGATCCTCCTGCCTCTGTGCCCCCCCCCCAGTGCTGGGTTAAAGGCATGTGCCACCACCATTGCTGGGCTTATAATATTTTTTTTTTTGCGGATTTTTTAATTTGAATTAGAAACAAGATTGTTTTATAATATATTGTTATGAACATTTTACCTGTCATCCTTGCACTGGTGTGTGTGTGCCAGTGGGTGGGGGCTGACAGGATGGGAGGAAGAACAAAGGTGGATGGAGGGCCAGACTTAACAACTTGTGGATGACTTCCTCTTGCAGGGTGGGGTGCAGAGGAAGCATCGCTTTTTTCTTGTTCTGGTTTTTTGTTACTCTCTTTCCAAGCTGCCTCCCCCCCACCCTCAGTTCTTCGTAAACACTGACATCTGGCTGAAAAACACTTGCCTGGATCTAAGAGTGGCAGTGGGGAGCAGGAGACACATCTTTGGCTTGGGAACCACTCTTGAGCCTACAGGAAGTTAATTCAAAGGCAGTTCTCTGTCAGTCACGCTTCTATTCTTTCTAGTCTGGGAGAGCACATTAGAAACCACATTAGCACACTTAACAGAAGACAGTGGAGTCCACTAGGAACAAGGCTGCCATGTACATGGATTGGAGGGTGCTTCCCCAGGCCAAGAGCCAGGGACCCTCATGTAGATAGCTCTATGTGGTTCCTACTGGAGTGCCTTGCTAGGCATGGGGGAGGGGTCAGAATATAGAAAGGCCCGTCACTGCTCTCTAGGGGCTTGCTGCCCAGTTGGCGGAAGACATATTTTCAAAGCAGGATATAATTAACAACCATGAGAGGCTGCATCAGTCCCTGCCTCCTCAGGGATGAGTACAGCCATCAGACAAGCCCTTTGTTGCCTAGACACAAGAGCAGACCAATCCCCTGCAGCTTTAGGAGCTCCTGATGCCCAGATTCTGGCTCTCAAATGCTAATTGAGGAGGTAGCCATAGATCAAGCACTGCTCTAGACTGGGCTGGGAAGCAAAACAAAGTGCTGTAGTCAGCAAACGCTGACTTTTGTGTGTAGGTACTTGCATGGATATGTGTGTGCTCATTTGAGATTCCCATACATGGATATGTGTGTACACATATGAGATTCACATGCGTATATGGAGGCCAGAGGACAACTTTGTATGTCACCCCTCAGGAGCCATCCACCTTTTTTTTGAGACAGGGTCTCTTACTGGAACTTGCCAAGTAAGTTAGGCTGGCCAACAGGGAACCTAGGGGACTTGCATGTTTCTACCTCATCAATGTTGGGATTACAAATGTATTTTTTACCATGCTTGGCTTTTTCTCCCTCCCCCGCCCCTCTGTTTTTCACATAGTTCTGAGATCAAACTCAAGTCTTCATGCTTGCATGACAAGCATTTTATTTATTTATTTATTTTATGTGCCTGCATGCATGTCTGTGTGAGAGTGTCAGAAGCCCTGGAACTGGAGTTACAGACAGTTGGGAACTGCCACGTGGGTGCTGGGAATTGAACCAGGTTCTCTGCAAGAGCAGCCAGTGCTCTTAACCACTCTCCAGCCCCACATGACACTCATTTTATCTACTGAACTATCTCCTCAGCCCTAGTCAAGGTTTTTAAAAATCTTTTTCTGTAATATTATTATAGATATGGTGAAACTATGTAGTGAGGAGGATACATAGCCAATTGTTCAGCCTACAAAGAGCACTTGGGAGACTGAGATGGGCGGATCTCTGTGAGTTTGAGGCCAGTCTACAGAGCAAGTTCTAGGACAGGCTCCAAAGCTACAGAGAAACACTGTCTCGAACGTCCCCTGACCCCCCAAAAAATATTGGTCACTACAACCCTCTTGGAAGTTTCTTCTGGCATGCCACTAGACACTCTGTTTTGACATGTCTTTTTGTTTTCTTTCCCTAAATGAAGAACTAAAAGATTGTTATAAGACATCCACAATCTTTACATAGTTTGACCAAATTTTGCCAACTATGCTCATACTTAGACACACACACACACACACACACACACACACACACACACACACACACTTTTTTTCGAGACAGGGTTTCCCTGTGTAGCTTTGGAGCCCATCTTGGCACTCGTTCTGGAGACAAGGCTGGCCTCGAACTCACAGAGATCAGCCTGCTCTGCCTCCTGAGTGCTGGGATCAAAGGCATGCATGCAACACCATCACCCAGCACTGCAGCACCTTTTTCCTCCAAAACTCAGGTGAAGTTCACAAATCTTTATCTTTTGTCTTTTCACGGTAAGCCTCCCCTATTTTTACTATTTATTTGTTTATGTTTTTACTTTCACCATATTGACCTTTTTGATGAGCCCAGGCTTGTCATTATAGAATGCTTTTCATGCTGGATGTATTTGCTTTCCTTCTCATTGTTAGATGTGGTTTAAACCCTTTGGGTAGGAACACCACAAACATTGGAAATGTGAATCTCTCATGGCACTGATGAGAGAGGGCAATTATGTCATACTCCTACTGCAGGTGATGTTTCTTCTGACCTCTTGGCTAAGATGGTGACCACCAGATCTCTTTGGCAGAGATACATTTTCACTTGGGGTATAAGTCATCTGTGGGACAGACTCTCAGACATTGTTTCCTCAGTCTTTACATCCAGCCATGATCTTTGTTAACTTGGCTAATCCTTCCATGTCTACACTGATCAGCCAGCATTTTTCCATAAAGAAAAGTTCCCTTCCCTTCCCTTTTCATTTCTCTCTGAGTCACACTATGGACTAATGGGTTGTATTTTAATTTGATGCATTAGAAGCCATTACTTATTATGCCATTTTATGACCAAAGTGGTCATCAAACTGTCTCCTATATCCTTTAGGCAAAGCCTCATTGACTTCTTTGCTTTCAGATTCAACAAAAATGTTCGCCTTGTACTTACCTTTTCATCCTCCAAAGAGATTACTTTCCTTTTCTAGGGGAGTGGTGTGCAGAAACCAAGATCTGGAGGCTAAGTCTGCACACCCATTATTTTTATCAGTGACTTGATTAAAGGTCTAAGGAATACTTAGTCAAATTTACGATGACTTAAAACTAGAAAGGGAGGCACCACATGTATGATATTATAATTGATATTCAAAATGACCTGTGGGATAAAATCTGGGCCAGAACCAATAGATTTAAGAGTGATAATTTTGAAGCCTTGTGTTCAGTTGAAAAAGCTAATTGCATAATTTCAGGTTTGGGGCCCTGTTCACTAGGTAGAAATTGGTATCAAGAGATTGTTCTGGGTTGTTAGTTAATATGAGCTAGTAGTAGCCTGCGATTCTTATTACGTTTCATTCACTTCATTCCTTCAACCAATATTTATTGAAGGCCCGCCTACCATGTATATAGGCACCATTCCAGGTGTTTGGGAGGTTTTGAGCAGAAGAAAGCTGTGCCCTGATTTCTTTCATTTTATTTATTTAAGATTTTTTTCCTTTTTTTTTTTTTTTTTTTTTTTTTAAGACAAACTCTCTGTGGCTTTGGAGGCTGTCCTGGAACTTGCTCTGTAGACCAGGCTGGTCTTGAACTCACAGAGATCCACCTGTCTCTGCCTCCCGAGTGCTGGGATTAAAGACGTGTGCCACTACTGCCCGGAGTATTTAAGATTTTTTGAGACGGAGGCTCATGTAGCACTGGTTGGCCTCTAACTTGTTTTGTATCTGAGGTTGCCCTGGAATTCCTGGTCCTCCTGTCTCCACCTGCCAAGTGCTAGAGAATTAAAGGCATGTACCACCATTTCCATCTGGCTTTTAAAAATTATTTTTAAGCCAGACCTGTGGCCCACACCTTTAATCTCAGCACCTGGGAAGCAGAGGCAGGTACATCTCCATGTTTTACAAAGCCAGTTCCAGAACAGCCAGGGCTACAAAAACAAAAAAGAAATTGTTTTTACATGTATCTATTTAGTGTCTCAGGCACACACAGGTCAGAGGATAGAACTTTGGGAGTGCATTCTTTCTTACCATATGGGTTCTGGGATCAAATTTAGGCTATTAAGTTTGACAGCATGTCTCTCCACTGAAACATGTCACTGAACCATAGTCCCTGACTTTCATTTTTAGGGACTCTGGCTACTGTGTTGAGAAGAGATTGTAGAGTAACGGAAGAAACATTGAGAAGACCCTTAGTGTAGCCAGGGGAGCAAGGGTGGGAGGTAGGGAAGCAGTTAAATTTTGGATTTTGGGTTTGCTAGTGGGTTTGGATATGAGAAAAGACATGAGACTATAAAGGCTGTCAGGGTGGTGATGGTACAGAAACTATGGGACATAAATAAGTCTGTTTTTAAGCAAGGAGACCTGGGACCACCAAGCACCTGTCTGCCCTCTATCTGTGGGAGAGGATGTGGGGAACAGTGGGGGTGGAGATGGGAGGACAACTATGTTGCTTTGAGACTGCTGATAGTGGCAGCGGGTGCAGAGTAGCTGTTTGACCACTGCAGAAAGTTCTGGGTGAAATGGTCTCATTGCCACAAGAACAATGAACACAGATTCTCAAGTTTTTAATTCTGTCCACGCACCTAGGAAAGCTGAAACGGGTTCCCTAAACCTTGCTGTCTCTTTGTTGATATTCCTTCCCATCTCCCACCTCCTTACGTCCCTTTCTCCCTCTCTACTTAAGAGCCACCAAATTGACCTCAGGCCCTGTACCTGCGGGTGAGTATCTCTGGCGGCGTCTTACTCCATCCTTAGGGACTCCTTTCCTATGCTCAGCCACGTGCTGGTTGTGGGGAAGGTCCAGCCTCCTTGGCAGTGCAGTCCATGAAATCCTATTATCCCACTTGAACTAATTTTGCACCGCCCTGGGCTTCGCGTGGACAGAATTCTAAGCATAGACAACCCAGCAGAGTATCTAGATTCTAGACCATGCATAGACCTCCCGCCGAAGTAAGACTGGAAAGCCACCAACCAGTCCCAGTGTATGCACAGCTCCTGGAGCTGGGGGGTGGGGGGTGGGGTGTGGGGCAGGGACCCCGGCAGCCGGAAGGAGGGCGGGTCCGAGTGGCTCCTGCAGCCTTGCGAGCCCCTCAGTCTCTGATTCAGGTCCCCAGAATCTGCTCCTCCCCATATGCCCCAAGCTGGGTGATCCCATCCGGCACCCATCGTACTCCAGCGTCCAGGAAGGAGGAAGGGGGAAGAGCTGGGTGAGAAGCAGCCAGGAGGCCGGCCTTCCCGCGACTTCCTGCTCCGCGCCCTCCTCCCTGCGGCTGAGCGCGGGACTCCCACCCCGCTGCGCTCTGGGCAGTGGAGCCTGTGGTGCAGCCACCCACGTGACCGTCTTCCCCGCTACCCCCCTAGGTCCGGTGGTGGAGGCCGAGGGAAGGACCCGGGGGCCGAGCTGCGCGTGGGGCGGGGCCGCAGCCAGCGACTCCAGTTGAGCAACCTGAGCCGGAGCTGAAGGACGCCGCTGGCTGCCGCGGTCCGAGCTCCA
Source organism: Cricetulus griseus (assembly GCF_003668045.3). Lineage (NCBI taxonomy): Eukaryota > Metazoa > Chordata > Mammalia > Rodentia > Cricetidae > Cricetulus > Cricetulus griseus. The sequence goes on along the minus strand of NC_048596.1, from coordinate 117,406,819 downwards.
CGCGCCGGGATGGGCCGGGCGAGCTGCTTCGCCCTGCTGCGCGCGTTGCTGCCGCTGCTGCTGCCACTGCTGCTGCTGCTGCGACCGACGACGACGACGCGGGCGCTCGGCCCCCGGATCAGTGTGCCACTGGGTGAGTACTATGGGGCAGCGGAAGGAAGGGAGCGCGGGCCGCGAGGTGGTTAGTGCGGGAGGCCACGAAAAAGGAGAGGTTGAGGTCCAATACGTCCCCTTCTCCTTTCAAAATGCTGTGGTCAAAGCGAAAGGGAAGGGAAGCTAGGGAGCGGAGAACCCCTTTCTTCCATTTTTTAAATGTGTACCTAGAGAAGGCCATTCACTCCGTTGCAGCTGCTTGTCTCCCAGGAGGGGGCACACTGGTACTGTTTGGGGGTGGAGGGCTCAGGTGCTGGCCATCCAGTCTACTCATCTACTTGTCTTTGATGATGACCAGAGCCAACCTCGGAGCCACCCACGGCAAAGGGCTTAGGGGACGGCTGCTAGCTGCACTATAAACTCTGGGCTTCTGGTATTCTTAGGCAGCCACTGAAGAGCTGCGGGTGGGCGCCAGGTCTTTCCTCCCTGCCACCTCTGACTGACTCCCCCCTCACCCCTCACACACATCAGGACTTGGAAACTGACATTCCGAAGACCCTACAGGATCCTAACTAGAGGGACCTGAGAGTACCATCTTGGCCGGATTCCTTTCCTGTGGCTTTGCTTTACATCTGCCTCTGTGGCTGACCGTGGTTCCAATCCTCCACTCTCTCTTTACTCCTCTTCGTCTGATTGTCCCTGAACCCTGGGGCCCTCAAGTTTTGGAATTCTAGGGACTTGGTCTTTTTTGTTTTGCTTTTCGAAACTTCGACAGTGTTTCTCTTCGTAGTCCTGGCTGTCCTGGAACTGACTCTATAGATCAGGCTGCCTCTGCCTCCTGGGTGCTGGGATTAAAGGTGTGTACCAAGAGGTGGGCTTGGGTCTTGAGCCCATCAAATACCTCCTGTCCCTGCACTCCAGTTTCCTCCTCTGCAAAGGTTGCTTAGGTGTAGATACTTTGCAAAGCCATCTTGGGAAATTTATGAAATTTGGTGCAGTAGGTGGGCATCAGGCACATAGGTGCCAACAGACATTGGTTGGCCAAACCCCTCTAACTTGCAAGCTGTCACGTGTGAGTTAGAACAGAATGTGCATAAATTAGAGGTTACAGACTAAAACCCTACCAGGCTTCCTTCTTCTTATAGCATCCCCACCCCTGAAAGCATCCCATTTGCAAAAGGGTAGAACCAGCTCTTCAATTAAGGCCCCCTAACAGGGTCTGAATCTCTTATCAGAAACATTTGTGGTGGTCCAAGTTCAAATTCTGCCTCAGCCATTTAGTTCCCATGTGACCTTGAGTGAACAACTTCTCTGTGCCTTGATTTCCTCATCTGTAAATAGGGATATTAGCACCTTGCTCAAGGCTCAGCCCATTACAGTCTGTCAAGTCCTTAGGATAGGGCTTGGTACAGAAACCTTTCAGCAGGTGTTTGCTGTCATTCTTGTTATGTTAAAATTGGACCACTCCTGCATGGAACTGGGTGGTTCTCCACAGGGTGGAGATGGTTCCAGAGTGTTAGTTTGACTGCAGCCCCTTGGGAGTTCTGTTCTTGAGGTTAGTAAGGACTGAAATCTGAACCAGGGATTGTTGCTCTGCTACTTTAAAAATTTTGTTTAGCTTGTGTGTGGGTGTGTGGGCACAGGCAACACATGTGGAGGTCAGTGAGGTCAGAGGGCAACTGGCAAAGTTCTTCAGCCATTAAACTCAGGTCATCAGGCTTGGTGGTGAATGCCTTTTCCTGATGAACCATCTTGCCATACCCTTCTTACCCTTTTTTCCCTTCTGAGCCAGTAAGGAACCCATCTTGCATTAAGTAAGTTACATCAGAGCCAAACTTCTGTCATTCTGTGTTTCCCTAGAGCAGTGGTTCTCAACCTTCCTAATGCTGCCACCTTTAATACAGTTCTTCATGTTGTGGTGATCCCCAACTGTAAAATTATTTTCATTGCTACTTCATAACTGTAATTTTGCTACTGTTATGAATCATAATCTGAATATCTGTTTTCTGATAGTCTTAGGTGTTCTTATTTTGTAAAAGTTTAAAAATATAAAAAAAGAGACATGAGATGAGACGTTAGAATAAGAGATACATTAACCATGGTTTATTCCAGGTGGGGGAGGAGGAAAGCGGGAGAGAGAGGAAGGCAAGAGAGAAAAGTGAGGAAGAGGAGAGAGGAGAGAGCCTAAGTGGGCAGGGCTCTGTCTTTTAAAGGGGTCCTTTACACCTGCATGCAGACTTAGTTCCCATGGAATCCTGGGCTGACTAGGGTACTGCCTGAGTGGATTCTGCCAGGTAACAGGGCCAGGCCAGCGTAATGCCTGAACCTTTCATTAGGTGACCCCTGTGAAAGCGTCTTTCAACCCCCAAAGAGGTCAAGACCCACATGTTGAAAACCATTGCCCTAGACCCTTAGACCCTCACAGCTTTAGGGGGAAATGCAGGGCCTACAAGGTGGGGACAGATGCACCTGGGAAGGCAGGACTAGCTCTTAGGACCACACCAAACAGCAAGTCTTGTGTCTCGAGGAATGGTGGGAAGACTTGAAAGAGGCCCTGCTTCCCAGGAAAACATCAGTCCTTGGTTACTGCACAGTTCCTGGACCTAGCCAGTTTTCACAATTTTATAACCTTTTAGGGCTGCCACAGGTGGGCAGGGGGTGTCTTATGCACTGTACAAAGACCCGGCTGAGGGTTTGAAAGGGCCTGCAGGCCAAGAACATAATTCCACTGTGCTTTGGGGGCTGGTTCTGCCAGGGGAGTGGGGACACTATTCTAATCCTCACCATGGTCTGCAGTGTTTCAGCAATGCCCAGCCTCCTGAGCACTGGGTGTACATCTACCTTTGACTGAGCTACCATGCCACCACAGTGCTCTACCTTCCTGGGCTTGCACAGTACCCTTAATACCTGGTTCCACTCCCTTTCCTCCCATGTACAGGCAGGTCCTGTGGCTGGAGTCCCAAATGGGGAATGCCCTGGTGACTGAACAGGCAGGCTCACCCTTTGAGTCTGGCCTGAGACAGTTTCCTGTCTCATCCCTGGGGGCTCGTTAGATGTTCCTGGCAGTATGCCCATTCTTGGAAGGCCCATGGTGACCAGGGGTGCCTAGCTCAGGGTCCTTCAGTCTCTAACACAGGCCTCTCAGGGATTGCACAGAACTGAGACCACACCCCTTTTCCCACCACCTGAACTGAATTCACACCCAAGTTGCCCCCCACCCCCAAGACCTGATGCTTGGGGATAATGGGCTCTTGTTTGTGATCAAAAGTCCCTTGAAGGGAGAGTAATTATTATTCCTGTTCTTGGGAGTCCTCAGGTTGGAGGGGGTCTTGTGACCTCACCTAATGGTCAGTAGAGGGAAGGAAGACCTGGGACATTTTGAGTGGGAGTGGGGGAGCTTTCCTGTGGATTCCTGAAACCAGCTGGAAGTCTGTGAAGAACATGAACTTTGGGTTCTTTTATCCTGAAAACTCCAGGGCCATAACAGGACAAGAGCAGGAGTTAGGCCTTGCAGTCTGGCTTGTTTGAAGAAACAAAACTGCTTCCACAGCCTACTGATGTCAGACGGAGCCCCTTTATTTGGGTAATTAAAAGAGCTATTAATGTCCCCCAGCCCCAGAAGCATCCTGCTAAAAGCTCTGGAAAGAGTGTATGAACCAGATTGGAATTAAGTCTGTAGGCCTGCAAAATGCAGTCAACAAAACCCTATTGAATGCAGAGAACAAGGCCGTTGGCACGAATCAGTTGCCCGTCCTCCAACCTGGAGCAGGCATTCAGAGTCAAGGCTGCCTGAGTGGCCCCTGTGCTGCCTGATGCTGTGGTTCCCTTTTGTCTGCTCATTGCCCTCCCTCCTTGATGTGACCCCAGCCCAGCATGAGACTTTGTAGTTCTGTCCCATAGGCTGATCTGTTTGTGATTCTTCAGAGGTAAGTAGACAGTTGAGAGCCCTAAGGATAGGTGCTGAGAGCCGGGCTGGGAAAACTGACTTAATACCCTCATTGAGGACATATCATAGGGCAAGCTATGGCCTTCTTAAGCCTGTATCTATATCCACAGGACAGGAAGAATAACGGGGCCTATCTCCCAGACCCCAGAGAGAGGATTATTGAGATAATGTATGTAAAGTGCTTGTCATGAGTCTTCACACGCGCAGCCTGCCCAATGGAAGGTAGCAGCTTTTGCTACCTGCTGCTCTGCTCAAACCTCCTACCAGCCTCACTCCAGCAGGTACATGCTGAGAACTGCTGTGGGAGCTGAGTGAGGTGGCCAGCTCTGACCTGGGAAGGAGATGAAGCCAGGACCCCAGGGTTGAGGGAGGTCATTGTCTTGGAGACTCGATTAGGTTTGCCCAATTTCCAAGAGCTCTTGGTTCTGTTCTTTCAAAAATTTTCTGTGCCTCAAGAGCCTTCTTTGCTTGGGACTGGACTTCCCCTCACGCTCCACCCTGCCATCCCTGTGGAAGTCCCATTCAGTTGGTTGTATGCCTGTCCAGAACACTAACTACACTTGCAGAGTGTAGGAGGAACCCTTTGATGTAGTATAGCATAATCACCTGGATGATGGAGCCTGGTTGACAGGCTCTGAAAAGTCATGTCACCATTCATACCTTCCTGTTAGCCTTTTCTTAGAGGTTATGGCCCCCGTCCCATCTCCATGACTGCTTAGGCTGGGTGAGGGCTCAGAAACCTTAGGTGGAGCTCTCCCTGCATCCCAGGAGAGGATCAACAGAACTAGTCCTGTGGTGTAGTTGGATTTTTCTTTGGGCTGCCAGCTCACAAATAATGACACGGAGACTTACTGTTAATTATGAAAGTTCAGCCTTAGCTTAGGCTTGTCCCACTAACTCCCTCCACCCCAGACAGGGTTTCTCTGTGTAGTCCTGGCTGTCCTGGAACTCATTCTGTAGACCATGCTGGCCTCAAACTCACAGAGATCTGCCTGCCTCTGCCTCCCAAGTCCTGAGATCAAAGGCATGTGCCACTATTGCCCAGCTCCCACTCACTCCTATAATTTAAATTAACCCATTTATTTTAATCTACATTCTATCATGTTGGCTCGTTACCTCAACTCTCTGTACTGCTCATGCCTCTGCATCTAGCTGCTGACTTTGCCTTCTTCCCAGAGTTCTCTCTCTGCCCGGAAGTCCCACCTATACCTCCTGCCTAGCTTTTGGCTATTCAGCTTTTTTTTGTTTGTTTGTTTTGTTTTGTTTTGTTTTTTCAAGATAGGGTTTCTCTGTGGCTTTGGAGGAACTAGTTCTTGTAGACCAGGCTGGCCTGGAACTCACAGAGATCCACCTGCCTCTGCCTCCCGAGTGCTGGGATTAAAGGCATGCTCCACCAACACCCGGTGGCTATTCAGCTTTTTACTGCACCAATCCCAGCAATACATTTTTTACACCGTGTACAAATATCCCAGAACACTGTGGTCCAGTACTGCCCTCTCTCCAGTCAGCATCCTGGAGAGTACTGCTCTATAGACTGTATTATACAACTGCTTTTCCCCGATTGGCCTTCCTGTTCTTTACCTTGTGGCCTCCCCGTCCTGGGAAGGTTTGCCACATCAGGAAAGAAGACAGCTCCCATTGAGGACAGCAAGCATCTTGGCACAGGGACCTCTCCTCTTGCTGTCTGAAGACTATACACCTCTCCTGCTGTTCACTTGCCCTCTGGGATCTTCCTGGTCGCTCATTAGCTGGTTCTTGTTTGCCTCTGCCCTAGGGCTGCCTTCAGCCCTCCAGGGTTATAGCTGGTGTTCCAGCCTTAGGAACCTAGAAGAAGATTGCCGATGAGGGGACAGGTGTAGCTGAGGATCACAGAGGAGAGTGATTTACCCCTCCCAAGCCTGTGATTCCACATTTTCTTGGACCCATCTGGAAGTCTTTTCTTTAGCCTGGAAGGCTAGCAGAGATGCTTCAGGGAGGGGCTTGTGGTAAGCGTGATAGGTGGGAGATAGAGCCCTCATTTCTCCTTTCTCCTAAAGAGTGTCCAAAGTAGCCAACTTGCTGCCTTTGGGGACCTTTTTTTTTTTTTTTTTTTTTTTGTCACCAATGATAGAGTGGAACCAGGAGCTCAGGGTGTTGGGACTGCTAAGGAAAGTCTCTGTCATTGAGCTACATCTCCGCTCTAGCTTCTTCTTATTCACCCTCTGTGAGAGGCTACCTACTCACAGATGAAGAGTACCATCCACACACAGTGCCCATTGGGCAGGGCTCACTCTCACCTGTGGAGCTGTATTGTTGTACTTAGTATAGAAAAGACTGCTCAACCCCAGTGGAGCCACCTCACCCTGTCAGGGTCATGCCTCACCAAGGATAGGAGACTTCCTGGTCAGTTTCTTCAGTGACTCAGGAACCTCAAATCTTTCCCAGAGAACAGCTGCCTCTTGCTTCACCTGCCAGTTACACAAAGGCAGCAGCAGAGCGGTCCAGTTCAGCCCCGTCGTAATTGATCAGCTATGTGACTCCATCTGGTAAAGAAGTCTGTTGAGGTCACTCCTTGACAGAGCAAGGGAGCCAGCTGGGGCCCCCGAGGGCACTGTCAAATTGGATATTGGTGGTCTCGGCCTGGAATTAGGAGCACATGTATCAGAGGTTTTCATCACTAGAGGTGGTGGCCAAAGCCAGTCTGGCAATATATTTTGCTTGACTTTCAAGTGACTTAGAAATGTTTAATTAGTGGCTGATATTTAAAACTTAGGGAATTTTATATGAAAATCCTGATTTCCTGCTGAAGGGGAATCTGGCAAGGCAGAGTCCTTTCTTTCGAGGGCCTCCTGCTTCCAGTTGTACACTCAAACCAATTCTGTCTCCCTTGCCTGGCACCAGGGTGCCAGGTGTTACACACGGAAACTGTCTGGTGTGTGAAAAGGTAAGAGGAAGGGAGGGGAGGACTGAAGGCAGGAAGGGGAGTGTTACGTGATGCATTCTGTTAGTCATCTAAGTCCTTCTTCAGGCCTTCCACTGAGGAGGTGGGTGACTTGTCCGCCGTTACACAAGTGATCGGTGATGAAGTCAGGATGCACTGGAACTTTCAGGACTTCCTACCCACCCCCAACATACATCTCTGTGGCCCATTTCCTATTTCCTGCAGCATTTTTAGCTGCCACATGTCTCTCCTTGTGGCCTTTCGGATGTTACGACTCACTGAGCTGTCCATGTGCTGAAAGGGTCAGATACAGTGTAGGGCAGGAGCCTTCAGGGCCTCCATGCTGTCCTCTCTCTCTCTCTCTCTCTCTCTCTCTCTCTCTCTCTCTTTTCTTCTTTCCTTCCTTCCTTCCCTTCTTTCTTTCTCTTTTTTTGGTTTTTCGAGACAGGGTTTCTCTGTGTAGCTTTGGAGCCTATCCTGGCATTCACTCTATAGATCTGGCTGGCCTCGAACTCACAGAGATCCACCTGCCTCTGCCTCCCAAGTGCTGGGATCAAAGGCGTGTGCCACCACCACCTGGTCCTGCTGTCTCCCTTTCAATGTAGGGCTTCTCTCTGGACTAAAGCACCTCAAAATGGGAGACTCTGACCCTCCTTCAGTCAAGAAACATTCAGAGCACACCTCCTTGGAAGCCATCTGACCAGGTGATAGGTTCATGGGATAGCAGTAGAAGATTTGGTCTTGACCCTCAAAGTGCTCTTCTGTTTGGTGGAAAAGACAGACCCAGTAATCTCATCATAAAACACTGTCTTGAGAGCCCGTGACAGGTGTGACGAGTATGGCAAGCCCTTGTCTGGCTGGAGATTGAGGAGGGGCCATGGACGAGCTGATAAGTACAGTTTCGTCAGAGGGAGAACTACACTGCAGTGCTGGCTGTGACCAAAGCACCCTGGAACAGCACTTCTATGTCACTCATGAAAAGGGTGGGGAGCCTGGAGCTTGGATGATGCTTCACCACTGCAGGTTTTGTGAGGTGGTGGTGACAGTTCTTGGAAAGCCTTTCAGCTGTAGCATGGGGCCCCTGGGAGCTACAGTAGCCCCGGGTGGGAGTAATGTGTGGCCTGGTTCAGGACTTTGGTCAGATTCGGAAAATACGGAGGGGAAATCGGCAGAATTTGATGGTGGATTGCATGTGCATGGCTGAGGAAGGGAGAGTGACACACGCAGAGCTGGAGGGAGGAAGACACCAGATCTCAAGACAAGGAATGAGAGGCGTGAGGGGGCCCATGAGGATACCCTTGGAGTAAGTCTCTGTGCTGTGTGAGTCACCAGAGTCTGTATCATTGAAGCGGTAGATGTGGACACATGACTCTTCACAGACTGAGAAGAGCTAGAGCAACACACGAGAGAAAATCCTTGGGAGGCCAAAGAGCAGCGCACACCAGAGCAGGACAGCACAGGTTCATATCCCACCTCCACTACATATCCTAAACAGAGATCAGTCCTACCCGTGGCCACCTGGAGGGGATTGTGGGGCTGAATCTACAGGGGTCAGGGTGTATAAGGAAGACAAGAGATGATCCTTGAGAGCCTTTGGGCCCCAACACCTGGAGGACAAGCAGTGTGATGGGGTCTAGGGCTACCAGTGAGACACACCTGGGCCTTGGTGGGCTCGCCCACCAAGTGTTGGGCTGGGTGAGGCCAGTTCCCTGGAAGAGGGAATGGGAGGCAAAGGTGAAAGTGTGGGCCAGAGCTCTCTTCGGGAATTTGGTTCTAGACAAAAGTGCCTTCTGAAAGGGAGAGCTAGAAGTCAAGGTCACTCATGTTCAATGGCTCATGTTTCTCCTGGGAAAAACTTTTTGGAAACATCTGTGAGGAAGAAGGTGGGCAGAAGGGCAGAGGCCACAGGAGAGGGAAAGTTATAGAGTAGCCAGCCACTGAGCAGGGAACACGGGAGCTGACCATGGTCCTGGGGGGGCCTTAGATGGGGTGAGCAGAGGTCAGGCTCTGAAGGTGTTGGAACAGCCTATGTAGATGAGACACTGGTCCTGTGGCTTTGGGGTTCTAACAGGCTGACCATCTCAACCTGTTAGACCATAGGGACGGTTGGGAGGGAGGCTTTCCACAGTAAACCACCCTATGAGCACAAGTGCTTGCTCATGCTCTTTCCAGTGTTGCAGTACTATTATTATTAGTTTTGAGTCGGGGTCTTGCTATATAGTCTAGACTTTCCTTGAACTTCCAATAAGTTCTTCCTCAGTCTCCTAAATGCTATGAATGCTTTACTTTTTGTGGGGTGAGGGGGTAGGTTTAGAGAAAGTCTTGTGTAATCCAGGCTAGATCCAAACTTGCTTTAGAACCAACCTTCTGAACCTTCATCCTTTTCCCTTCCAAGTGCTGGGGTTACTGACCACCATACCTAGCTGACATTGGATTCTTGACCACTTTAGCTCAGGGGAGACTTTGACATATACTCTTCCACAGTGGGAGTGACCCTCTCTTATGGACTCTACCCTGGCCTTAGCCCAGTGATGTCGACCTTGGCCCCAGCTTACGAAGCCTGAGGACAAGGTGGCTGCTTCCTGCCCAGCACTGGGTGGTGCGGAGGGAGGAAGTCCATCCAGGCCAGTTTGCTGCTGACTGTAGCAAGTGGGTTCAAGGTTCTGGTGACTTGGCATGATGTCCTTGAGACATAGCTACCCAGGAGGCCTTTCACACCCCTGCAGAAGGTGGCCCCTTCCTTGCTCTGACTCGGCAGGGAGGCTGGAGTTTTCTGGCCAAATCCTGCTGGGGCCTGTGGAGGGCAAGAAGTTAGAGCCAGGTCAGCATCTCCCTGTGGTGGCTCAGCCACCACAGAGCAAAGCGGGGTGGGACTCTTGAGTCAGCACTGTCCAGGGTGGGGCTAAGCCCTATTCCTGTCTTAGCCCAGAAAGCTCCAAGCTTCCGGCTGAGTCACAGGGAAGGGGAGAAGCTCAGTGAGGCTGGGGGCTGAGGAGTTCCCACATCACTTCCTGCTGGGATGGGTTGTGGGGCCCTAAAGTGGCAGCTCTGGAGTAGCCCCATCCTGTCTCTTTGAAGGAGGGAGCATCCTTGGGGAGCACAGACCCTGGGGGGAGGACAGGCTCTTGAGCAGCCACTGACTCAAGTGGCCCAGGGACCATGGGAGAAGTTCCATTCTGATTGGGACAGCAGCCAGAGCCTCTAGTTAAGGAATAAACCCCAGGCAGAGGACAGGGAGGATATGTGAACTATATTCACAGCCAGGAAACCAGGTGGGACATGCTCTTTGGCACAAGAGGCACAACAGAGAACAACAACAAAAACAACAACAACACCACACACACACACACACACACACACACACACACACACACACACACAATCTCCAGTCACCTGTGCACATAAGAGTACCAGGAACTCACACACAAGCCTGGACAGGCCCCAAGGTTCCGTGCACATAAGCACACAGACACACAGACTTGGGCAGGCTCAGGCAGGGCCTTCCGCAAAGACTTCCACACAGCTATTCTGTCACTCTGGAGATGGCACCAGACACATGGGAATTTGGGCAGTCACAACACTTGTGACTTGTAACACATCCTATTTCTTTCTGAGTTGATCTGACCAAGACCCTTGGGGACCACACTCAGGTTCACATGGAATGGGCTGGTACTATAACATCCCAGGAGGGAGGCCACACCCCCTGTCCTGCCCTCTGTGGCTTGCTGGGCTGGATTTTCCTGCAGGGCTTTTGGATTTTGTTTTTGAGCCACTCGAGTGTTGATCGTGTGCCAGGCATCATGCCAGCACAGGGAAAACGTGTGCAAAGTTGTTTTGAGTAAAGCTCTCAGTAAGTGTGGGTTATTATGTACATTATTATTTACATACGTAATCTCGTTTCTTCTCATAACAACTCTGTGAGGCAGAGGGCTATTATTGTTCCCATTTTACAGATAAGGAAAGTGGGGCTCTGAAAGGTTAAGTGGCTTGTCCTTGAGAGGTTGAGGCTGGATTTGAACCTGGTCTTTGACAGTATATGGTCTCTATCTGTCCTATGAGATAACCAGTGGGGAAGACCTAGTGAAGTCTGCCCACCATGTGGAAGGATCATTGGCAGCCGGGTCCATCAGCAAACCATGACTCTTAAGTTTGAGGCACAGGGTGCAAGGGAGGAGGGATGAGAGCAAGCATGGATGGGTGTTCACAGCATGAGAAAGCGTGTTGTGAAGGCACTGTGCTCGCTTCAAGGTATGTTTCACTTTCCATCCCTTGGTCACTTTGTTCAGTGTCTTTCCAGCAGTCAGGAGTTGTGGACCACTGGCACCCAGGCTTCCTCTCCAACCTGGCTTGCCTTTGTCTGAGGGACCCTGGGCAGCTTGCCATCCACCCAGGCTAAAGTGGAGGGAGTGTTGAGCTGCCACCTGGAACTTGTGCTTATCTGGGACTCCTGGCATTTCTGTATCTGGACAGAATCCAAGGGTGGCTTCCCGCTTAGAGCTGTAGGTCCCACCCAAGTGGAAATGCCCTCCAGTGCAGGCAGATAAGCCTTGGTGAACCAGAGGCAGCTTGTGTTTCCCGAGAACCTTGAGGGGTGCAAGAGATAAAGGGGTGCAGGAGCTGTGTGTCTTGATCTTGCTGAGTCTTGTGAGGCTCCTATGAGCGGCACTCTTGTGTTATCCCTGCGACACACATAAGAAACTACAGTGGAGTGAGCCGGTGTCATAGGGAAGGGCCTACTTGGTGCTTCTTAGGGTGTTGTCCTCCCGGGTTACCCTGCGATGGTCCAGCGGCTGGCTGTCTTTCAGACCAGCAGTTTCAGAATCTCTTTCGATGTTTAGGGAGGTTGGGAATGGTGCTTCAGCTTCCCTTCGCCTCCCAGTGTAAAGTACTAAGGGTTGGGAGTCTCGGGCACTACAGGAGTTAAAAGCTGGAGAGCTGCTGAGGGCTGGGAGTGTTGGACGTTAAGGAGTTAAGAGTTGGAGAAGAGCTCTTGGTATTTTAAAGAGAGGACATCTTTGGGCTGTGACTGCCTCTGGTGTCAGTGGCAGAATTCAAGTTCTAGTCTCAAGCAGGATCTTTCCTCATGAATTCTAGTGCAGCCCTGTGCCTGACTCTGGGTTACAGGAGTGTGACAGAACTTCAGCTACAGAGCCACACATATTTCCCCGAAACTCCTAGTCTTCTCCGTCATCACCTTTTGTCCCCAAGAGACCTTTCTGGGGAGCAGCTATGAGCTCCTGTCTATCATCCTGTTGACTGGATGTTACCCATCCCACGTGTCTCAGCAGGCTTATTGGAAAGCCCCAATGCTTCTTCAGCATCTCGTGCCATGTGGTAAAGGGCTGTGCTTCCATCAAAGAACTGGTGTGTTTCCTGTTCTTGGTCAGTGGGAACCAAGTTACTTCATTTCCCTTTTCTCCGTTGCCACCAGGAGTCTTAGTGTTAAACGTGCAACCCACCCTCAATAGCTTTGTGAAGGTCAAATGACCTGCTTATGTGATCCTTCCTTTCTAGTTTTGATGTCTTCTTCGGGTTGTTTTTTCTCTGCTCCTGATCTTAATGCTTCTATTTTGCCGCTTTCTTGTCTTTGTGTTTCCTTACCTCTTTCTGGAACCAGGCTGAGGGTATGTAAAAACATTGGACATACAAACACACATGAAATCATCTTCACATTGCTTGGCTGGCATGCTGCCTCCTGGCTTCCCGGCTCTGTGAGTCTGTTTGTTTGCATGGTCCTGACCCGCTGGTCAGTTGGGACATGCCTGAGGCTGCTCAGGGGCTGCTTTCTGCTTGTCTTTGTGTCCTGTCTTCAGCCGCTTAGAATTTTTTAAATAATTCCTCTCTGAACCCATTAGTTATTCAAAGCATAAACAGCACACTGGTGGGTCAGTGGGTGTTGACTTGTTTCTTTTTCTCCTCTTAAGTTTGTATCTTTTGCATTCTGCAAGTATAAGTTGCTTTGGTAACACCCCCAGATGATAAGTTTAAAGGCAAAAATGCCTTTGGTCCTTCTATCGCTCAGGATTTTGTGCTTCATTCATCCTTCTGTCTGGATTTTTTTTTCTCATTTATATCTTTTCCCACAAAGTGAAATAATCTGACCAGACATATTTTATAACCTATTTTTATTTAGTGATAATTAGTATCTCCTAATTATTTGCATCTTTTGCAACAATGAATAGGTCCTCAAGTTTTCTCAGTGGTTGTGTGTGTGTGTGTGTGTGTGTGTGTGTGTGTGTGTGTGTATGTATGTATGTATGTATATAAATGCATGAGGATGTATGTATGTATGTATGTATGTATGTATGTATGTATGTATGTATGTATATAAATGCATGAGGACTGGCCAGATGGCTCAGTGGGTAAAGACACTGTTGTTGATAAGCCTGACAACCTGAATTCAACCCCCAGGACTCACATAGTGGAAGAGAATGTCCAGAAATTGTCCTTTGATCTACACACACACACACACACACACACACACACACACACACACACACCTACCTCTTTCATCTGGACAGACGTGAAATGCTCACACCACCATTTTTTCCATCTCTAACCTTGTGGCTTGCTGCTGAGAAAAATGTGGCTTTCTTTCCATCATGCTTGCCCCTCCCCACATGCTCTGCAGCTTCTCACCTTTGCTGTGTGATTGCCTTTGCTACTTAATATGCCATGCAAGAGACTGAGGCAGGAAGATCGTGATTTTGAGATTAGTCTGGGCTATGTAACAAAGCTGCCTCAAAAATTCAAGCAAGCAAGCAAACTCATTTGGGCTAAGGTTATACTGCACAGTGGTTTAGGCTGAGTGTCATCCATAATCAAAATAACAATGCACTTTAACATCTTTTTTTAATGTCTGATAATAATCCTCAATTTTGTTCTATCTGCACATACATGCATGTGTGCTGTTAGGGACCAAACCCAGGCCCTTTCACGTTAGACAAGCATGTACTGAGCCACACACAGAGCCCCTATGAGCCTAGTACAGCATATTGTGACCCTCTTTGCTCTTGGGAGGGACAGTAGAATCTCACTCCCCCTTCTCCCTAGTCATACTGTCTGTCTCTGGCACATTCAAGTTTCTGAGCTCAAGACTAAGGACATTCATGCTCTGTCTAGTGACTGTAAGTCTCCATGGGTGCTGGGGGCTCTGGCTTGAGACAGAAGGCTTAAATTGTATTCCTGCAGGGCCAGGGAAGTTGAGGGCTAACCTTGCATTTCCTTTTCTTTGGGTCAGATGCTGTCAAAGGAGGATTTTAAATGTTCAAGTCTTTCTTCTCTTTATTACAGTTATATGTTTTTGTGTGTGGTTGCACACTGATATGGCAGTCATGAGGGCATCAGAGGACAGCTTATGGGAGTTCAAATCCTCCTTCCACCATGTGGGTTCTGGGTATTGAACTCAGGTAGTCAGCCTTGGTGGCAATCACCTTTACCCACTGAGCCACCTGCCTGTCCTTTCATGTATTCTGTGCTTATATTATAAACACACAACCCATGATTTTATATTTCACTTTGCTTCATAGTTTGACCCCTTCTCTCTCAATTCTAATTCTTCTGCCTCATCCTCCCGTGTGCTGGGATTATGTGTTTCTTTTCTTTTCTTTTCTTTTCTTTTTGTTTTTTTTTTTTTGGTTTTTTGAGACAGGGTTTCTCTGTGTAGCTTTGGAGCCTATCCTGGCACTCACTCAGGAGACCAGGCTGGCCTTGAACTCAGAGAGATCCACCTGCCTCTGCCTCCCAAGTGCTGGGATTAAAGGCATGCGCCACCAACGCCCGGCTGGGATTATATGTTTCTTATACAGCTTTGTTTGCTTATTTTCTAATATATTGTTTTTTGCCAGCTGTTTAATATTCCACTGAATGAAGTATCATAATCATTTTTGTCCAGTCCCGTGTCCTTGGACTGGACTGACAGTCCTGCAGACCTGCCTTTGACTAAATTCCATCTTTCTTGAGATAAATGGCCAAGGTGGTTCTCAGGCCATGCACAACTTCCTCTCCCCAGGCTCTGAAGAAAGGCTGATCCGAAAATTTGAAGCTGAGAACATCTCTAACTACACGGCCCTTCTGCTGAGCCAGGATGGCAAGACACTGTACGTGGGGGCCCGAGAGGCCCTCTTTGCACTCAACAGCAATGTCAGCTTCTTACCAGGCGGGGAGTACCAAGAGGTGAGAGGTATCTGAGGGTGGCCAGGTGTCTGGAGAGGGGGTGGTCAGGAAGCTCAGCCTGCTGGTCAGAGAAAGCTTTGGACAGGGGAGGAGCATGGCTGCGCACACACTCCACACCCTCACACCTATTTCCCTTCTTCTCCAGCTGCTGTGGCGTGCAGATGCTGACAGGAAACAGCAGTGCAGCTTCAAGGGCAAGGACCTGAAGGTAAGACTGAAGTTGGGGAGAGATCTGGGCAGAACACTGAGCCGATACAGCCAAGTGTTATGGGAAAGGGCATAGCCTGGAGATAGCCAGGGTTGAATCCCAACCTCCATGTAGACGAGCCTTACTGTTCCCACCTTAAAATGGAGATCATATGCCTGTGTCCCTGGATAAACCAGTGGGCCCAGGGCCCCTGACACATAACAGTGCCAAATTGGCCTAGCACTAATGGGAACTGGATGGGGTGGTGACTATGTCTGTAAAGGGTCTCCAGTGGAGAGACAGTCTGGTAAATTCTAGTCTGGTTTTAGCAAAGACATTAGATGAGGTCTAACCCAGTACAGGATTCTCCTGCAGGACTTGTCACCATTCCCAGAGGCCCCAGATTCCAAATGGAGCAAGTGGCATCCAAGGCAGCCTTCAAGTCAAGTCCTGGCTGCCCCCACTCAATCATCCTTCATTCTGTAAACAGTTAGCAAGTACTTGTTGGCAGTGTGGGGATGGAACCCAGTGTCTCCCACATTAGATGAGTGTTCCGGGGCTGTGCCTCAGCCCCTCTTCAGAACTTGTTCTGTAGTGTTAGCTACTAGAGACATTATGAAAACGTAAAAGCATGCCTGTAATCCCAGAACTTGGGCAGGAGGATTAGAAGTTCAAGGTCATCCTTGACTACATAGCAGATTGAAAGGCTGAACTCCATGACACCATTTCAGAACCCTAAAAAATGAAAGAAAAACCAATGGAAAATCAGTTTGTTTATGAGGTGGTCATGAAAAAAGAAAAAGCAGGGTTGGAAAGATGGCTCAGCAGTTAAGAGACTGCAGTCCTCTCCAGGGGACCAGCCTATTTCCCAGCATCCACAAAGACAGCTTACAACCTGCTATAACTCCAGCTCCAGGCGATCCAATACCCTCTTCTGGCCTCCACAGCACCAGGCACACAAGTGGTCCACACATAGATGCAGGTGAAACACTTATACACATAAAATAAAAATAAATCTTAAAAAAGGAAGAAAGAGCCAGGCAGGCCGTAGCAGCTCTGTAGCCTAGACTGGCCTTGAAACCCAGGCTGGTCTTGAAACTTTTGATTGTCCTGTCTCAGCCTCCTGATTAGCTGGAGTTGACTGGCTTGTGCCACCAGGTCTGTCTTGCCTGTGTTTTAAAAGAATCGCTTTGAGCTGGGTGTGGTTGTGTCTGCTTATAATTCTAGTGATTGCAAGGCAGAAGATTATTAATTCCAGGCCAGCCTAGGCTACATGGTGGGACTTGCATTAATAAAAATAAATAGGTCCCACTGTATACAGGAAAGAGTGTTCTCTCTGGGACTGGACACAAGGGAGACTTGCTAAGGGTTCGGTGATGACAGTGCCTCATCCAGGGTACTATCCTTAAATCGGGTAAGATCTGGGCTGGAGAGATGGCTCAGAGGTTAAGAGCACCGACTGCTCTTCCAGAGGTCCTGAGTTCAATTCCCAGCAACCACATGGCGGCTCACAACCATCCCTTATGAGATCTGGTGCCCTCTTTTGGTGTGCAGATATTCATGGAAGCGGAATGTTGTATACATAATAAATAAATAAATCTTTAAAGAAAAAAAAAAAGAAATGGTCAGATCTGGGCTTTTGGTTATTGAATGTTTAGCATCCAGGAAAGTGTGGGGTTTGAGAGACGCCAAGGCCAAGGGCTTCCCACCGGAAACATGGAAATTATTCACTCCTCCAGGTCTTGGGGGAGTCGGTGGCACCGATTTGGAAATTCCTGTTAGACATCTTGTGGAGGTGGCGTTTGTGCCAAGAGTTCAGGGTTGAGCAGTTCCTCCTGTTTTGTCTCCTGTTTCCTCACTGGGTTGGAGAAGACACTCCAAGGGTAGAATCCTCCCCTTTTGGGTGCCCTTCACCAGACAGAGGAGTATTTGCCAGTCTAAAACTAGCTGAGCCCCAGGATCTAATGCAGTGCAGATCCTGCCTAAGCTCTGCCAGCCCACAGCTCCTGGTTTCTCTATTGTTCCCTTTCTTTTACCTCACAGGTCCCCAGCAAAGGCCCTGCCCCCAGGCCTGGCCTTGGGTCTGGGGAGGAGGCCTCTGCAGTGCCCCCTGGTGGCATATATGGACCTGACATTCTCTCCTTCCCCACAGCGAGACTGTCAAAACTACATCAAGATCCTTCTGCCACTCAACAGCAGCCACCTGCTCACCTGTGGCACAGCAGCCTTCAGCCCGTTGTGTGCCTACATTGTAAGTTCCCTCCTCTCCCCTGGGGCTTGGCTGCAGCTGCCTGGGCACAGCCCTTCTCCCTGTCAGGGGAGTTCTTCTCTAGCCCAGATTCCTGGTGAAAGGAGGACCCTCAGGGCAGGCTTCTAGGTAGCAGTGGGCTCTTGAGACCCCTGAGCCCATCATCCTGGCCGCTGCCCAGCCCCCTACTGGGTCTCCCTGCCGGGGCAGGGAGGAGTGCATGCAGCCACCTTGTCCAGACTTTCCGCACTCCTCTGCCCTCCAGGTTCTTTCCCTTGCTGTGCTTGGTGCTCTCGAGTCATCTGAGCACCCCTTAGCATATGCCCACCCTGTACTCCTCCTTACCCTAACACGCTCAGGCAGAGGATGGCATTATGTCTGTGTTTTGGGACACAGGTCTTGGAGTCAGAAATTCCTGGGTTTGCATCGTGTTGCTATCCCTGGCTCCAGGACTACTTTCCAAGCCTCGTCTCTTCCCTCCCTACTGGGCATTAGTGCCTACTGCACACATGCCTTCCCATAGAGCATGGGGTAAGGAGGACACATGGCACTTTGGCACCTGCACACTTCCCTGTTGTGAACTTCCTTGTTTCCTGCCTTGGCCCTGAGCCACTTATCTACTCCCCCACAGAACACAGCAAGCTTCACTTTAGCACGAGATGAGGCCGGCAATGTTCTCCTGGAGGATGGCAAGGGCCGTTGTCCCTTTGACCCCAACTTCAAGTCCACGGCCCTGGTGGTGGGTAAGTGGTGGGGTAGGCTGGGTGCTTTGGGGCTTCATGGAGTCGGAAGCTGCACTCGGCAGGAGGGCTGAATCTGGGACCTGTCTGGGCTCTGGACAGTATATGTCCCGGGGCTGAGCTGGTGTCTCCATGCTGTGCTGGTTCCCAGGGGCCACTGAGTGACCCTGGGCCACCCTCCTGTTTAACTCTTCCAAGTTCCTGCTTCCGCCTAGGCAGGATGGATGGGGCTGTGGTCACTGTGGGCCCCAAGCAGGGCACAGGGCCTGGGCCAAGGGAGCCATTCCCATGGGAACACTCTCTTGGCAGATGGTGAGCTGTACACTGGAACAGTCAGCAGCTTCCAGGGAAACGACCCAGCCATTTCCCGGAGCCAGAGTTCCCGCCCCACCAAGACTGAGAGCTCCCTCAACTGGCTACAAGGTGGAGTTCTGCCTGGGTCCCCTAAGCAGTCAGCCCTCGGGAGGGGACGTTGTCCCAGAGGTTCCTAGACTGACTGTGTACCCTCCTGGCCTCTGCAGACCCTGCCTTTGTGGCTTCAGCCTACATTCCTGAAAGCCTGGGCAGCCCAATAGGCGATGATGATAAGATCTACTTCTTCTTCAGTGAGACTGGCCAGGAGTTTGAGTTCTTCGAGAACACCATTGTATCCCGAGTTGCCCGAGTCTGCAAGGTGAGTGGGGTCACCCACCCTAAGGGCAAACCCACACTGTGACCTTCCAGAACCATCCTCTGGGGAGCAACAGCTCAACCAGCTACCTGTCTCTCTTCTTCCTCCTCTTCCTCCTCTTTTCATGGTTTTTTTTTTTTGAGGTAAGGTCTCACTATGTAGTTCTGGCTGTCCTGGAACTCTCTATGTAGGCCAGGCTGACTTTGAACATAAATCTACCTCTCTCTGTCTCCCAAGTGCTGGGATTAAAGGAGAGCACCACCACTCCTGACTGGCCTCCCTTCTTTTATAATTGAGAAAAATCTCAATTATATATTGAAGGTAGGAGTGACAGTGCACACCCAAAATCCTGACACTTGGAGAGCTGGGAGGAGGGTGCTGGGGGATCCTCCTGGACCACATAACAAGATCCTATCTTTAAAACTTTCTTATTTTGCTTTTTTTTTTTCCCCTGTTTTTTTTGAGACAGGGTTTCTCTGTGTAGCTTTGGAGCCTATCCTGGCACTTGCTCTGGAGACCAGGCTGGCCTCGAACTCACAGAGATCCGCCTGCCTCTGCCTCCCGAGTGCTGGGATTAAAGGCGTGCGCCACCACCACTCGCCTATAAACTTTCTTAATAGTAATAGCTCCTTAGATAAGGTCTCATGTATCCCAGGATGGCCTCAAACTAATTGTGTAACTCAGGATGACCTTGAACTTCTGATTGTCTTGCTTGTGTTATACCTGGTTTACTTGGTGCTGGGCTCAAGCATGGAGGTATAAATTCTAGGCAGACACTCTACCAACTAAGCTACATCCCTTTGGAAAAGACGTCTTTATCTTTCTTTTGAAAATTTAAAATCCAGGTTCCTGGTTCAAATTCTACTCATCTGTTAAATGGCACTAATAACATACCCGCCGTCAGAGCTCTCCTTAAATAGGTTAAATTCTGCCATGTAAAGCTCTCAGGGTCCCTAAGTGTGATAACTGATGGTCCCCCAAAGAAAGAATCACATTAAAGTTTTCTTGCCGATCTGTTAAAACTAATGTATTTGTATTAACTTAGTAACAAACCCGAGTTGTGCTATCTCGAGGTGCTTTAGGCTCCTTGTTTGCTCAATAATCAACCACAGATTCCTTTTCCTATTGTTTATTTATTCGCTTATGTGTTTATTATGTGAAGTCCTGTTGTACTACCTGGCTGGCTGCAAACTGCTAGACTCAACACCCTCCTGGCATGCTGGATGACACTGTGCACTGAACTATCTTCTGTCCCTTCCCTGTTTAGATGTTTCCCCCTTGGTCCTAGTTTGTGCGTCCTCCTTGTTTCGTGCTGGAAACACACACTGCTTCTTAAGTTTTCTCAATTTTAGTTGCATATCTGGCTTTTTCTCATTCCTCATTCCTGTTTCTGTCTCAGCTCCTGCTGAGGAGGGCTGGCAAGGCAACACTGTGCCTCCAGCTATGGCCCTTGGCTTATGACTAAGCCAGCAGCCCCTCTTTTCCTCCAGGGCGATGAGGGTGGAGAACGGGTCCTGCAGCAGCGCTGGACCTCCTTCCTTAAGGCTCAGCTCCTGTGTTCCCGGCCTGATGATGGCTTTCCCTTTAACGTGCTACAAGATGTCTTCACCCTGAGCCCCAATCCCCAGGATTGGCACAAGACCCTTTTCTATGGGGTTTTCACCTCCCAGTGGTGAGTGAGATGCTAAGATTTAGCTGGGGATAGGAGGGTAAAGAATGGCTAGACCCCACTGACCCAGCCTTGAACTCCCAACTCAGAATTAATTTGGCTGTTTCCTTGGCAGGCACAGAGGAACCACAGAGGGCTCTGCCATCTGTGTCTTCAGCATGAATGATGTGCAGAAGGCCTTTAATGGCCTGTACAAGAAAGTGAACAGAGAGACACAGCAGTGGTATACTGAGACCCACTCGGTGCCCACACCCCGGCCTGGAGCGGTGGGTATCAGTAGTTGACCTTGAACTGATCTTCCTGCCTCCACCTACCAAGTACTACGATTACAAGGGGGATGCCACCTTACCCAGCTTCCCGCAATACTGTACAGTACTATTGCTGCCCCTTTACTCTGTCCACCCTAGGCTCTGCCAAGTCCTCTTTATTTAATTATCACATGACTGGATCACCAGACCTTAGGCAGTCGTCCTTATTTGCCTGTAACCTAGTGGGCCACAAGGAAGACCTGACACCAGGATGTGAGTGCCAGCAGTTTGGTTGGGAGGTGATGCTGAGAAGCAGCGTGAGGGAACGGACAGGGCCAGGAAGGACATGTCAGTTATCCTTGACCACCCTGGGCTGCTGAGTCTGGACCTTCCTGGACTGCACACAAAGTTGTAGAGCCCATCTCAGACTCACACTGAAGGGGCTGTAGTAGTGTACTGCAGGTCACTGGGCCAGTTACCTCATGCACAGAGAAAAACCCTTGGGCAGGGAGAAATGGGACCCAGGTAGTTACAGGAGTCAGCTTGTGGACCACAGGGTAAGACACTAGAAGGGCAAGAGGTGCAGTCACACTTTTTGAGGCCTGTGTGCAAGGAGCAGTAGGCAAGGGGCCAGCAGGAAACCAGGCCCTTGGTTTCCTCACATGTCAGGTTTGCCTTTGGACCAGCACTGTGCGGAAAGGCAGATGTGCCATTTCTGGAGCTCAGCAGGTGGGGCGGGCTGCTCCTGTCCCCTGTGGAGGCATGCCTCCTCTCTGATTCCTGTTGCTTGTGCTTTTGCCTTCTTCAGTGTATCACCAACAGTGCCCGGGAACGGAAAATCAACTCGTCCCTGCAGCTTCCAGACCGAGTGCTAAACTTCCTCAAGGACCACTTCTTGATGGATGGGCAGGTCCGCAGCCGCTTGCTGCTGCTGCAGCCAGAAGCCCGATACCAGCGTGTGGCTGTGCACCGAGTGCCTGGCCTGCGCAGTACTTACGATGTCCTCTTTCTGGGCACTGGTGAGTGCTTGCAGCCCAGCAAGATTGAGTTAAGGAGGGGAATCTGGGCATGGTTGGTGGATCCTAGGCAATGGGTTCCACCAGGGCTTGAGTTGTGTCCATGCTCTCAGGTGATGGCCGCCTGCACAAGGCAGTGACCCTGGGCTCCAGAGTGCACATCATTGAGGAACTGCAGGTCTTCCCTCAAGGACAGCCTGTGCAGAACCTGCTCTTGGACAGCCATGCGGTGAGTGGGCCACACAGTGAGCCTAGCACCAAGTCAGCTCTTCCTCCGCTGCCCAAGCAAGATGGAAAGTTAAGGAGCCCTGACTCATGGCTGTCAAAAGGGTGTGGGACAGAACTTGTCAGAGGTTCCCTGGGATGACTGTAGTTGAGCATATGAAGCTAGTGTGACTGAGTGATGGGCTCACGTGCCTCCCTCTCACTCTCCACGTTTGGCTGTGTAGGGACTGTTGTATGCCTCCTCCCATTCTGGAGTAGTGCAAGTGCCAGTAGCCAACTGCAGCCTGTACCCAACCTGTGGAGACTGCCTCCTTGCTCGAGACCCCTACTGTGCCTGGAGTGGCTCCAGCTGCAGGCTCATCAGCCTCTACCAACCCGATCTGGCCTCCAGGTGAGAACTCCCAAGTCCCTGAGTGCTCATTAACTCTGAGCATCTGAGTCTTTTCTGGGACCCTACAGGTCTCATTTCTATCCATATCTCCTTGTGGTTAATTCTTGGTTCCCTACTGCCCTCAAAATCAGTATGGGCTGGACAGTCAGTGTTACACCAAATAGGTGGCCAGAACATGGTGGTGTATATCTATGGTCCTAGCACTCAGGAGTAGAGGCAGGAGGTTTAGAAATTAAAGGGCATTCTCTGCAACATAATGAGTTTTGAAAACAAAACAAAACCGGGTGGTGGTGTTGGGGAGACGGCTCAGCAGTTAAGAGCACTTACTGCACTGGGTTGTGGTGGCACACATCCTTAATCCAATCCCAACACTCAGAGTTCGAGACCAGCCTGGTCTACAGAGTGGGTTCCAGGACAGCCAAGGCTACACAGAGAAACCCTGTCTCAAAAAAGAAAAAAAGGAAAAAAAAAAAAAAATTACCACAGTCACCACTGGATTGGATTTTAACATACTGTCCTCGTATTTTTCTACAAATGTGTGAAGCTAACAGTCTAATTGTTTAATAAACATAGGCTGTCTGATTTGTAGCATTCTTTTGTGTACGGGAAAAGGGTCACAAATTAATGCATGCCTAGAGCATGGAAGTGTTACAATCCCTGTTGTATTCTTGTTTCACATAGGGTGGCACATCTGGAGCCTCTTTTTAAACTGTTGCAGGAATTTCAGTATTTGGGATGGTGGTGCATGGTCTGCAATCAGCCCCATTACTAGGCATAAAGTGGCAGGAAAATCTGCATTTCAAAGTCAACCTTGACTATGTAACAAGTTTGAGGCTAGCCTAGGCTACACAAGACCCTGTTTCAGCCAGGTGCTATGGCACATGCCTTTAATTCCAGTGCTTGGGAGGCAGAGGCAGGCAGATGGGTCTCTGTAAGTTTTGAGGCTGGGTCTGTGTAGAGAGATGCTGTCTCAAAAAAGACGGTTTCAATTTCCCTTCCCAGCATCCTATCCCTAGCTCTCCAAAACAACCCAACTTTTTTTGAAGCTGATAGCCTGGCAAGATGCACCCAAAAATCTGTCTTGGCTGCTTTGTAGCACATTGTGGGGGACTTCTGTATAGTGTTTTGTTTTCCTTTATGCCTGGTAGGGTTTTCTTTTTTCTTTTCTTTTCATTTGAGAC
This sequence comes from Cricetulus griseus, assembly GCF_003668045.3. Taxonomy (NCBI): domain Eukaryota; kingdom Metazoa; phylum Chordata; class Mammalia; order Rodentia; family Cricetidae; genus Cricetulus; species Cricetulus griseus. The sequence continues at coordinate 117,383,110 of NC_048596.1, read as the reverse complement.
AGGGTCTCACTATAGCCCTGGCTGGCCTCAAGCTCACAGAGATCTGTCTGTCTCTGTTTCTTCAAGTGCTGGGATCTGAAATGGGTAGCACACTGCCTGGCTGAGTTTTCTAATTTTTTAGTGCATGAAAAAAAAATCATCTTTCAGACTGGAGAGATGGCTCAGCAGTTTAGAAGACTGGCTGCTCTTCCAGAGGTTCTGAGTTCAAATCCCAGCAACGGTATGGTGGCTCACAACCATCTGTAATGAGATCTGGTGCCATCTTCTGAAATAGATGAGTACATGCAGAGATAAAATAAATTAAAAAAAAATCATCTTTCTTTTCAGGTGTACATACCTATAATGTCAACACTAGAGACACTAAAGTAGAAAGGTTGGGAGTTGGAGATTAACCTGGGCTCCCTTGCATATCCTAGCTAAAAAAAAAAAAAAAGAAAAAGAATAAAAGGAAAGGTTTCTTTTGTTTGTTTGTTTTGAAGACAGAGTTTCTCCATATAATAAATAGCCTTACCTGTCCTGGAACTCAATTTGTAGATCAGGCTAACCTCAAACCCACAGAGATCCACTTGCCTCTGCCTCCCAGTGCTGCCCGATGGATGGTATATTTGAGACAGGGTCTTATGTAGCCTAGACTGACCTCCAGTTCACTGTGTAGTTGAAGATGATCTTGAATTTCTGTACCTCGTGTGTCTATCTCCCATGTCCTAGGCACATTATGCTTTTATAGTGAAATGAGATTGTGACTTTTATGTGAAGTAATGTGTAGACAGGGGGCTGAGAAGATAGTTCAGTCAGTGAAGTACTTATCTCAAATGCATAAGAATCTGAGTTTGATTCCCAGAATACATATAAAAATGCCAGGCATAGTGGTAGCAAGAGAAACAGGTAGATCTCTGGGATTCACTGGACACCCGGTCTATCCTAGTTGGTAAACTCCAGGCCAATGAGACACCCTTAAAGGAGGTGGGTGGTATTCCTAAGGATGATCACAAGGTTGTCCTCAAACCACCACATAAATGTACAGACACATTATTATACTGGAGATGCCCAGCCAAGCCTTGTGGTGGGGGAGACTCTGCTCAGGGACGTCTGTTACCTGCTGCTTTGGACCTGGTGGTTCTTGCATACCAGCTCCCCTGCCAAGGTCCAAGTCTAGAGGGGGAACGGGATACTGACCCATGAGGTTCTACCCAGGATTTTCTCGTACCCAGGCCTTGGATCCAAGACATTGAGGGAGCCAATGCCAAGGACCTCTGCAATGTTTCCTCAGCCAGGCCCCGGATTATGGTGCCAGCAGGTAAGATGCCCTGGAAAGGGTGGGCCATATTTGCTTGGGAGAGGACTCCAGCTACTTATAGGTATACATTTTTATTCTAGTCCTCACTAAGTTAACATCTGTCTTAGGGTTTTATTGCTTTGATGAAACACTGTGATCATGGCAACTCTTACAAAGGAAAAACATTTAAATGGATTGGCTTATAGTTCAGAGATGTAGCCCATTATTATCATGGCATGTAGGCAGTCATGGTGCTGGAGAGGTAGATGAGATTTGGATCAGTGGGCAGCAGGAAAAGAGGGTGTCACTGGACCTGGCTTGGGCTTCTGAAACCTCAAAGCCAGTGACAGACTTCCTCCAACAAGGCTACACGTCCCAATAGTGCCATTGCCTATGAACCTATGGGGGCCATTTTCACTCAAACCACCACACCATTGTAGCACCAGAACACAGCCAGGAGGGTAGTGCTAAGCCTGGGGCTGCTCTGGCCACTGGCCCCTTCTACCTCATGCCTATTCTGCCTACAGGCAAGCCATGCAAACAAATCCAGATCCAACCAAACACAGTGAATACCCTGGCCTGCCCACTCCTCTCGAACCTGGCTACTCGGCTCTGGTTGTACAACGGGGACCCTGTCAATGCCTCAGCCTCTTGCCGTGTGTTACCCACTGGTGACCTGCTCTTAGTGGGAAGCCAGCACGGGTTGGGGATATTCCAGTGCTGGTCAATAGAAGAAGGATTCCAGCAGCTAGTGGCCAGCTACTGCCCAACGGTGATGGAGGATGGGGTGATGGACCAAAACGACCAGCGTGATGGAATCCCAGTCATCATCAACACATCTCGAGTGAGCGCGCCCGCTGGTGGCAGGGCCAGCTGGGGTGCAGACAAGTCATACTGGAATGAATTCCTGGTGATGTGTGCTCTGTTTGGGCTTGCTGTGGTGCTTCTGGTTTTGTTCTTTCTCTACCGACATCGGGATGGCATGAAACTTTTCCTAAAGCAGGGCGAATGTGCCACGGTGCACCCCAAGACTCGCCCTGTAGTGCTCCCACCTGAGACTCGACCACTCAATGGTGTCTGCCCTCCTAGCACCCCACTTGACCACCGAGGCTACCAGGCCCTGTCGGATAGCTCCCCAGGGCCTCGAGTCTTTACTGAGTCAGAGAAGAGGCCACTGAGTATCCAGGACAGCTTTGTGGAGGTGTCTCCTGTGTGTCCCCGGCCCCGAGTTCGACTAGGCTCTGAGATCCGAGACTCTGTGGTATGAGAGCTGACTTTAGATGTGGCTACCCTGGCCTCGGGCTGTGAATGTTCAGCAGAGGTCAGCTAGACCTTTGCTTCTCGAAGAACACAACCCTGGTACCCTGCCTGGGAGGCAGCTGGTATCACAGTCCTAACATCCCAGCCAGCTGGTTCCAGTGCCTGGCCGAAGATGGGGCTGCCTCCAGGGGCCAGGGAGTCCTTGTTGGGTGGCAGAATTCTGCTTCTTAAACTGAGCCCTTTGTTTAAGAGACAACTGCAAATGTGAAGCCAGAGCGAGAGGGAAGAGAGACAGAGACAAGGAAGAACATGACACAGCCACTCCAATTCAGCCTGCCTGGGCTCCAGGGGACTTATCCAAAGTGGCTTTGTGAGACTGAGTTGGGAATCCCTCCCCCACTGGCCTAGTCTACCTTCTGCCTTACTCTGCTGCCGGGGGCTACCCTTTTCTCAATGCAGAGTCGGGGCCCTGCTCCAGCTCCAGCCAACCCAGGACGTATCTGTGGCCGCTGACACCCCACCACCTCAGGGACAGAGGGCAAGGCTGGCTCTGCAGCCCTCCTCACCAGACCTGGGCCTGGGCCCAATTCCTGGACTTACCAGGCCTGTATCAGGCTGTGGGCTCAAGAGATCAAGGGAGTGACCCCAGGGGAGTTTGCAACAGAAGACTGTTGTCTGCTGCCTTTTCCTGGTCAGAGAACCATGTCCCCACCCACCCCTCCAGCCCTATCTTCCAAGTTGGGCTTCTGTCCCTACCTTCTCCTGCTCCTACATCACCCTGCCCCTGCCTGTCACTCTTAAGGGATACTGACACTGCCCATCACAAGGACCCTGAATTTACATGGGTTTTATATTTTTTTTAATAAGATGCACTTTACTTTCTTTTTTTAAATAAATCTGACAATTATAGTTGACTGTGGCCCTGACTCTTGAGGGACTTTGCCTTATGTGTGTGATATGAATACGTGTGTATGTACATGTGGAGACCAGAGGCTGTCCTTGGGTGTCATCCTTAGAAACTGCACTCCCCTCTCTAGACAGGGTCTCATTAGCTTGAAGTTCACGGATAGGATAGACAGGCCAGCCAGTGAGCCTCAGGGATCCTCCTGTCTCTGCCTCCCCAGCACTGGACTGAGGTCCTCATGCTTGTGAAGCAGACACTTAACCCAGTGAACCATCTTCCCAGCCTGGCTCTGCTTTCAAGTTTCATCTTTTCGGGAGTTCCAAGTCTTTTTCTAAAGACTGATATCACCCAGTAGAGTGGTTCTTAGCAGGGTGAATCTCTTTCCTCTGCAACCAGTTCAGGGCACAGGGAAGGATTTTTTTTTGGGGGGGGGGGCGGTGTTCCAGATAGGGTTTCTCTGTAGCATTGGAGGCTGTCCTGGTACTAGCTCTTGTAGACCAGGCTGGTCTCGAACTCAGAGATCCGCCTGTCTCTGCCTCCCAAGTGCTGTGATTAAAGGCGTGCGCCACCAACGCCAGGGTAGGACTTTGCTTTAAACTCTTTAGTGTTTAAAGTTTTCAGATAGTGACGTGGTAAAACTGACTTCCTTGGCATGTTATTGTGTAAGTTCTCATACATGTGGAAATGTACTTGAGTGTCTCCAAAGTGGGGATGATCAGCAGCTCCTATAAGTCCAGTCCTGTTAATGTTGTACAAGGTCAAACATTTCTAAACCTTTATTACTGATTAGTTAAAAACAGTGATGACAACAGCAGTGAGAAGGGGCAGGGTCCTTCCCTGCCAGGAGGCCAGACTCTGCAGTGCCCTCTCCAGGCTGGGCCAGCGCTGGCCCTGACACCGCAGGCGTGACTTTGGCCACCTCTCAGCAGTGGGAAGGTTTTGGACAGGATGTTGGTGCTCAGAAGCCGTCACAGGACAATCTTAAAGGAGCTGCAAGAGGAAGGAGTGAGTTGGGTTTAGTACTGGGGATCATACCCAGGACCTGACACATGTTAAACATGGACCATCTACCACTGATCTATACTGCAGCCTGAGTTGTATTTTCTGATAGAAGAGGGTGGTGCAGACCTTACCAATCATACCCACCTCTCCCCTGTGACTTTTCTTTTTTTGGGGGGGGGGTGGTCCCCCTTGAGACAAGTTCTAGCTGTCCTAGAATTCACTCTGTAGATCAAGCTGGCCTTGCATATCAGCAGTTCTTTTGTCTTTGCCTTCTATGTGCTGGGATTACAGATCTGCACCACCACAGATCCTTGTTTGAAGGGCTGGAAATGTAGCTCAGTAGACTGCTTGCCTAACATGTTTGAAACTGCGTTCAACCCTTAGCACCACATAAATTAGGCATTCCAGCACTCGGGGTAAAAGAAGGAAGACCGGAAAAGTTCAACATCTAGGCTAGGTGTGATGTGCATAGGGAAACAGAGGCAGGTCAGTCTTAACTACATGATCTCAAAAAAATAAAACTAGAATGGGCTAGGTCCCTAGTGGGTCCCCTCTGAAGTTCATCCTAAAGCATCCCCGTAATAATAGCCCAGAGTAGATGGCACTCAGTACAAAGGGATGTGCCTGTCACACCTGGCAAAGTCTGGTGAACGAGAAATAACATGCTGGAACTCGGAGAGGTTGATGGTTCCGTCCCTGTCAATGTCCGACTCTTCCAGGATCTGGAGAGAGGAGGGCTTTAGGCTTCAGTCCCAATCCTTGCCACCCAACCGCCCAGGTGCAGCTAGGAAAGTCAGCTTACATTGTCGATGAGCTGCTTCATCTCAGAAGCACTGAGCCTAGTGTCCTCGCCCTCTCCTGTGAGGCAGTTCACCAGCTGACTCAGGTCTTCTCTGTCCAGGGTTCCATCATCATCAAAGTCTAGGCAGCAGGGAGCAATAGGGACCTGCTCAAGAGCTGTTCCACGGGCACACGCCTGGCCCCCATTTTCTATGTAGGAAGGAGCCCCACATTTCTCAAAGTGCTTACCAAAGATGCGGAAGGCATAGTGTGACTTGATGTCTGGGGTTGCTGTATCGCTGAAGACACTCAGGAGGTCCAGGAAGTCCTCGAAGCTCAGGCTATCTCTGGTAGGGGACGTGGAGAAGACCATGCAGATTCGCTCTTTGAAGGGATTGGCCTAGGTAAGAGAGCCTTATGTGAATGTCGAAGGGCACTACCTGGGTTACATGCTCAGCCAAACAACTTTTGAGCAAGAGTCTCATAAATCTAGGCTGGTCTCAAACTCCTGATCCTCCTGCCTCTACCTCCCAAGTGCTGGATTCTAGGCGTGTGTCACCATGACTTCTGGAAACTTGAGGAATCTGATTACGGTAGTGGCACTGTATGGAGAACTTTTGAGGCCAGGACATGGAGGGTTCAGGAAGGACCTACTAAACCAGCCAGGGAAGGGCTGGAGATGCTCCCTGGGAGTCTATCTCAGGCACATCACAACTGGAGTCATAGCAGGAAAAGGAAGGTGTCCTAAGCAAAGCAACAAGATGAGCCAATTATTATTATAATTGTGTACATGCACACATGAGCACATGTGTGAGCACACCATACACATATGGCAGTCAATGGATAACTTTCCATAGTCTCTTCTACCATAGGTTCCAGAGGTCAGACATAGGTCCCCAGGCTTATAAGGCAAGTAAGCTAGTTGGCTGGACCAAGCTGGTCATTTTTGTTTTGTTTTGTTTTCCAAGACAGGGTTTCTCTGTGTAGCTTTGGAGCCTATTCTGGCACTCGATTTGGAGACCAGGCTGGCCTCGAACTCAAGAGATCCTCATGCCTCTGCCTCCTGATTGCTGAGATTAAAGGCCGTGTGCCATCGTGTGCCATCAATGCCTGGCCAAGCTGGTCATTTTTAAATATCCTTAATTGAACAATTATTTTGGTACAGAGCCAGGCTCTTTGCATAGAAATTTCAGACAGGCATTGTGGTTCATAATTTTAATTCCAGTACCAAGGAGGCAAAGGCAAGTGGATCTTGAAGGGTTCAAAGATAGCCTGGTTTACACAGGGAGTTCCAGCCAGGCTAGCTAGGACTTCACAGTGAGACCCTATCTCAAAATAATAGTAGTAATATTATGATTATTATCTATAGCAATCTGGGCAAGGTAATGCATGCCTATAATCTCAGTGCTCAGAAGGTAGGGAAAGGATTGAAGCAAGTTCAAGGCCAGTCAAGGCTACATAGCAAAACCTAGTAAAATCCCCATATCAGAAAAAAAGAAGTGGTGGGTTAGCTCAGTCAGTAAAGTGCCTGCCTGCCATTAAACATTCAATCCCCCAAACTGCTATTTTTAAAGAGGGGAGTGGGCTAGAGAGATGACTCAGTGACTAAGAGCCTGTACTGCTCTTATAGAGGACCCCAGTTCCTAGCACCCATGATGGGCAGCTCACAACTACCTGTAACTCCAGCACCAGAGGGTCCAACACCTTGTGTACTCCACAGGCACTGGCACTTACATACGTACATACCCACACACAAACAATTACACATCATCATCAAAATAAACCCAGGGTGTGGTCACATGTGCAGAGACAGGGTAAAGTAGGAAGAGGGTAGAATGGATGGAGGACTGAACCTTGAGCTCTGGAAGGTTGAGAATCTGCTCGAATGACACTCGGGTGTGCAGCGACTCCTCCACGCTCCGATGCTCTGGGGGAAGCAACTCACAAAACCGCCTGTGAGCTCTGGCAGAGAGAGGGGGACTTACTGGTGCCTTCAGTCAGTCAGACTCCCTGTTTCCTACATTCCCAGTCTGCATTTTGAATGCCATATAAACCAGGTGTATAACTAAGTCACATAACCAGGACTTCCAGTCACTGGACAAACTTCAGCCAAAGAGAGGTAAGTTACAAAGTAGCAGAGGCTTGGAGTCCCTTCTTAGGGTGGGTATTTATGGAGGAGAGGAAGTATGTGTGTCTGCAGACACTGTCAGGCACTGTTCTGGCAGGAAAAGGATATTCTAGAGATAGTTGTACCCTGCCCTTTGGCTATCAGACTATAGAATCAGTGGTCCCCAAGATTCCCCAGTAATCTCATATTGTGAGAAGGATGAAGTCTGGTGTCAGCCAAGGAGGAAATGTCTACCAGAAAGAGATTTCACACAGTTCCAATAACTTGTCAGGTCACCTTTCATAAGAGAATGGAGCTGAGACAATGATGGAGACACCACATCTTGACCAGACTGCTTAGTTACACATAGCTCCTGCCCTGTGTTTAAATATAAACCTCACATCAGCTGGGCATGAAAATTGACTTGAGGGAGGGGGCCTGTCACTGGACCTCTTTGATACTTTTCCCTGTGTGGCCACACTGGATATATTTCGTTTCTCTGCATTTGAATATTTTCCCCTTAATTGGCCTACTGAGGGTAGGTAGCCAGACTAGCTAGTTAGGATTTCCTGTGGACCAAGTTCCTGGACCCTAACAATTACAGTAACAGTTTCAAAGATTCCTAAAGAGAGGTTAGGGAAGGAGCTGTAAGTGACCCTGAACAATGAGTGGCGGGGGTGGGGGTGGGGGGTGGGCGCGGCAAAAACACGATGTCATTTCAACTCCAGGAAATTCAACCCCTTCTCTCACCTACCACCTCTTTCCCAGTGGAATTTCATTGAGGAGACTAGGAACCTCCCTAGGTCAAGCATCCTGGCCATCAAATCACTTAAGTGTGCTTTATAAGCAAGTTACCAGAACCCTCTAAGCTGTTTCCTTGTTCTGTAATCTCCTCCTGAAGATTTAAGTAATGTGGGAATCACACAGTAGTTCCTGAGCAGAATAAGGCTCAGTAAACGTTAACGGTTACTGCATTAAACAGGTAAAGTTGGAAGAGCGAGCCAGGCGCCTCAAGGCTTCTAGTTTTTGCCAGAGGGCAAAGTCCGTATAGAGCCACAGCTGTTCCCGAAGATAGCAGGAAGCTCTGCAGTGAGGAGGCCAGAGGGGCTTAAACAGCCCAGCTTTTCCTGAATACACGGAGGTGTATGCGTGATGCAAAGCGGAGGCCCAAGCACAGGCGAAACTTGCACTCCGGGCCTCTGGTTCCAGATCCGCTGATCTTGATTTCTGTGAAACCCGACCCCATCCTCAAAGGAGAGGTGGCCAGTCCGTCCCCCACTAGGACAGCACCCCCAAAGGCCACCCCCCCGCAATCCCGCGGTGGAGGGCGGGGGACGGGGGTTGGGACAGCACTTACAGGAGGATCTCCTGCTTGGTCAGAAACGTCAGATCCTGAAAGACAAATCCAGACAAGGGTCGGCGAGCCGCCCAAAATCCACGGCCTCCCCGCCGCCGGCTTCCGAACCCCACTACCCGGCGCGGGCCCGCACGCGAGTTCCGCGAGAACTGGAGCCCCGCGCACCTGGTACTCGGCCAGCAGCTCCTTGGACAGGCGACTGCCCGAGCCTCCCATCGCTGCGATGCGCGCACAGCTCCGCCAACTCTCCCCGGGACTCCGGCAACTTTCTCACTTCCGTCCTCGGGGCCGCGTCCCCGCCCCGTTCCCACAGCAACCGCTGCCGGGCCTCCGCCCCCGGGCCCGCCCCTGCGTACAGTGCCCTGGCACCCTTGGCAAGGTTCAGCCAGCCGGCTCCCGGCTCCCCGCGGGCCCAGGCGAGCTGGAGGCAGGGCCCGGGGAGGAGCCGGACGCGCAGGGGCGGGGCCCAGGCCGCACGGCCCCGCCTCCAGAGGGGCGTGGCTAGTCGCGCCGCGCGCACGTGGTGCAGACTGCGCCTGCGTCGGGGGACACCACGCTCCTCCCTGTGTTCCAGGATGCGTCTGCTTGTGGAGTCTTGAGATGTATCCGCCTCACCTAGAGCAGGTGCTGGAGACCTCAGTCCTGGGTAGGGGCAGTTAACCTCCAGACTCACTCCGGGACTGGAGGAGATCCGGTGCCCCTCGGCCGAGAGGGACAGTCCCAGACCGTCTTACTGGACACGAGCTGCAGCCACGCCACCTTGCCGACTCTTCCAGAAGTAGCTTAGCTTGCTGCCTCTTGAAGCTGTTTACTGAGCACTCACTGGATTTGTGCAGTTATCGTCCATTCGTGGAACAGTTGACAAGGTAGGCTTCCGTTTTACCTAAGTCCAGTTTTAGTGATGTGTCAGGACTCGGGCGTTTAGAGGTCGGTCCTGTCCACAGATCCCTACTGCTGTTTTATCGTGACAGCTGACTTGCCTCCTTTGACCCCTTCCACAAAATGCAAGCTTCCAGCTGTAGAGACTAAGGTTGGTCTGCTTATTTGCTCTTTTCTCCGCTTAACCTCCAGGACATCCAAGTAATTATCAGATGCATGTGCGAATGAACAAATTTACACTACGTGAAAAAGCGAGGATTCCAAGCTGCTGGGAGGAGGAAGGAAAGGTGCATTCTGTGACAGTTAATGTTGGTGGTCTAGATTTTTTGAATTGGGAATGTGCACAGTGCCTTCGAGTGGTAGCCTGTACAAAAGGGAAACGGAAGAAGGAAACTGCTTTTGGCCTGTTTGCCTTCGCTTGCTGATAAGTACGTCTATCCTGTTACTGCCACCACGGAATTCCTTTGCTAACTTTAGAATCAGCCTCTTCCAGCTACCAGCTCAAACTAAAGGCCAGCAGCTCTTCAGCAACTCTCCAGGCCTTCAGCACCAGATTGGAATTGCCTAGACACCCATCCTTGTGGACTAAGCAACTAGCATTGTTTGTCTGCCCAGACCATGTTGAGTAAACCAATCTAATAACTCCCCGTTTAATGTATATTCACCAGTTCTGTTCCTGTAGAGCACTGGTTCTCAGTCTTCCTAATGCTTTGACTCTTTAATACAGTTCCTCATGCTGTGACCCTCATCTTGAAAATTATTTTTGTTGCTACTTGATAACTGTAATTTTGCTACTGTTATGTGTTGTAATGCTAATATCTATGTTTTCCAATGGTCTTAAGAGACCCTTGTGAAAGGGTCATTCAACACCCAAGGGGTCAAGACCTGCAGGTTGAGAACCACTGCTCTAGAGTAACCTAATATAGATTCATTCCCCCACACACACCCAGAAACTATGATATATAAGCAAAAGACCAATAATTTTTTTAAAAGCTCAAACAAAGCATTATGAGACAAAAAAGGAAATATCCCAAAATACTATTGAGTTGGTTTTGAATTGGCCATCAAGTGTTGGACATGAGCCCGCCCTGGAGTATGGTTTGTATCCCCAGTATCCATTATACAGATTCATTCTTTTTGTTTGTTTGTTTGTTTTTCGAGACAGGGTTTCTCTGTGACTTTGGAGGCTGTCCTGGAACTAGCTCTTGTAGACCAGGCTGGTCTCTCTGGTTAATTTCATCACTGGGTAAAGGCCAGGCATCACCCTGGAAGTAGAAACTTGAGCCATGAAGAGACACTGCTTACTGGCTTGCTCCTCATGGCTTGCTCCAACTGCTTTCTTATTCAACTCAGAACCACTAGCCCAGGGGTAATATCACCCACAATGGGCTCCCACATCAATCATCAGTCAAGAAAATGCCGATATGATGAAGGCACTTCCTCAGTTGAGGTTTCCTCTTCCCAGATATGTCTAGGTCTGTGTCAAGTGACAATACATAAATAAAATAACCAGCATAGGCTGTAACTCAGTCTAACATGTTTGAAGCCCCAGCTTCCATCCTCCAGGACTTCAAAAATAAATGAATAAAAAAGGACGGAAGGGCCGGGCGTTGGTGGCTCATGCCTTTAATCCAAGCACTCTAGAGGCAGACGCAGGCGGATCTCTGTGAGTTTGAGGCCAGCCTGGTCTCCAGAGCGAGAGCCAGGATAGGCTCCAAAGCTACACAGAGAAACCCTGTCTCGAAAAACCAAAAAAATAATTTAAAAAAAAAGGAAGGAAGGAAGGATTACATTTTAGTAAGATGGGGAGAAGGAAAACAGACTCAGGAATAAATAACAATAATTGTCTTTTATTCATGACAAAACCTGCAGGAGGTAGGGGCTTCTTTAGTCTAAGAATCCAGCCCACTCTCTGGAGTAGATATAGGGCAGAAAAGGTTGGGCTGGGGGTCAGTTGGAAGGCTTCCTCTTTTGGCCTGCATTGGCCAGTGCCAGAAGTAACAAATGAGTCAATGTCAGGTGATCAGTAAGTATCTCTCATGGCCAGCCATCAGTGGGGGGTCATAAGGCAAAAAAGGTAAGAATCTAGAAAACAAGTTACTTTAGTTTTAGAATTTGTGATGGCCATTCCTGGTTGTCATTTTGACTATATCTGGACTATGATCTCTATTGGTCAAAGATTTTTAACACTTTTTGAAATATTGGCCATTTGTATTTTAATTTAGGAAAACAGAACTCTATACTTATTAAACCTTAGGTTGACTTCTGTGCATCATTTTGTTTGGGTATTTTCCTTTTGGTTCGCCAGTAAAAACCAGCAAAGCTGAGGGAAACCAAACTTAGACTGAAGCTGGTCCCCCTCCCTCCACCCTTACCTTCCCCCCTTTCTCTCTCTTAGCAGATTCTCACTGTGTAGGCTATGTTGGACATAGAGTTGGTCCTGACAGCCTCACAAATGCTGAGGTCTCAGGTGTGCATCACCACCCCTGACACTCAGGCTAATCTTTATTTTTGAGAAGGATCTCATGTAGCTCGGGCTGGCCTCAGATTCACTGTGTAGTCAACGCTGAACTTCTATTTGCCTGTCTTCACCTCCCAAGTGCTGAGATCACAGGCATGTGCTAGCACACCCAGATTACTCAGTCTGGGGATCAAACCCAAGGCTAGGCAAGCAGTCTACCAACTGAGCTGTGTCGTGAGATATTGTGACAGTGTATTGCTGTGATTGGTGTAATAAAAAGCTGAATGGCCAATAGCTAGGGAAGAGGTATAGGTGGGACTTCCAAGCAAAGAAAAATCTGAGAGGAAGGCAGAGTCACCAGCAAGACTCAAGGAAGCAACATGTGTGGAGAGATGAAGTAACAAGCCACCTGACACAATGTAAATGGGTTAATCTAAGTTATAAGAGCTAGTGGGAGCCGGGCGTTCATGGTACACCCCTTTGATCACAGCACTCGGGAGGCAGAGGCAGAGGCAGGCGGATCTCTGTGAGTTCAAGGCCAGCCTGCTCTCCAGAGCGACTGCCAGGATGGGCTCCAAAGCTACACAGAGAAACCCTGTCTCGAAAAACCAAAAAAAAAAAAAAAAAAAAAAAAAAAAAAAAAAAAAAAGAGCTAGTGGGACAAGCCTAAGCTAAGGCCAAACTTTCATAATTATGTCTCCATGTCCATTTGTGAGCTGGCAGCCCAAAGAAAAATTTGACTACAGAACTACATCCCCAGCCCTCAAATACACACACACATATATACAGAGACACACATAAAAAGAGAGAGTGTTGGGTTGTATGATTTATGTCTGTGTATGCAAGTGCTCCCACCTGCCATACATGTGGAGGTCATAGGGCAACTTTGGGTGTTAGTCTCCACCTTCCATCTCAGGGCAGGAGCACTGGAATTACAGACATGTATCGTGCTCAACTCTATTTGGCTTCTGGGGATTCAAATTCAGTTCTTCACATTTGCCCACTAAGCCGGTGGTTCTCAACCTTCCTAATGCTGCAGCCCTTTAATACAGTTCTTTGTGTTGTAGTGATCCCCAACCATAAAATTATTTTGTTGCAACTTCATACCTAATTGTGCTACAGTTATGAATCATAAATGCCTGATATGCAGGATAGCTGATATATGGCCCTCAAAGGGGTCATGACTAAGCTATCTGTCTCTTCAGCCCCTTCAAAACATACATATGTTGTCTTCTAATTGTGTGTGTCTGGTACGTATGTATATAGTGAATGTGTGGTGGGTGTATGTGTGCATACACTTGCATGTGTGTGGAGGCCCAAGGATGCTAAGTATCTTCCTAATTGATCTCTATTTAAAAATATTTTTAGATTTACACTTACTGGTTTGTGCATGGATACACATGTTATAGTGCACATGAGAAACTAAGAGAACTTTCAGGAGTCTGTTCTTTCTGTCTACCATGTAGGTTTGGGGTATGGAGCTAAAGTCATCAGGCTTGGCAGCAAGCGCCTTTACTGGATGAGCTCACTTGCCAGTCCATCCATCTTTACTTTTTAAGAGTTCCTTTTCTCTCTCTGTGTGTTTCCATTTATTTGGACTGATTTATTTATTCTGAGGCAGGATCTCTCTGTGTAGTCCTGGCTGTCCTGGGACTCAATACATAGTCCGGACTGGTCTCTGAACTCACAGAGCTCCTTCTGCCTCAGCTTCCTGAGTGCTAAGATCAACAACTGCCTCTGCTTCCTGAGTGCTGAGATTAAAGAAATGTGTCGCCATACCCAGTTCAAAGTATATTTTATATTACATTTTTATTACATGTATTTATATGTGAGCAAGTGTACACATGAAGGTCAGAGGAGTCAGTTCTCTTCTTCCACCATGTGGGTCCTGGGGATTGAACTCAGGTTGTAAGCCTTGGTGGCAAGCACCTGTACCCAAATAATAATAACAGCCCCGGGTATTTTTACTGAATTAAAAATATAGCCTGGCGGACTGGAGAGATGGCTCAGAGATTAAGAGCACTGTCTGCTCTTCCAGAGGTCCTGAGTTCAATTCCCAGCAACCACATGGTGGCTCACAACCATCCGTTATGAGATCTGGTGTCCTCTTTTGATGTGCAGATATACATGGAAGCAGAATGCTATATACATAATAAATAAAATCATATATATATATATATATCCTGGCATAGTGGTGCATGCCTTTAATCCCAGCACTTGGGAGGCAGAGGCAGAAGGATCTCTTGAGTTCAAGGCCAGCCTGGTCTACAGAGTGAGCTCCAGAAAGCCAGGGATACACAGAGTACACAGAGAAACCTTGTCTCAGAAAACCCAATAAGTAATAAAATAACAATGATGAGCTGGGTGGTGGTAGTACAGGGATTTTTTGAAACCCTGCCTCAAAAAAAAAAAAAAGAAAAAGAAAAAAGAAAAAGAAAAAAAAAAAAAAACAAAAACCTGGAACTAGGCTGCTCTCTGTATTTATGTACTTTTCACTTCTGATTGTTTCAGGTAGCCTTCATGGCTGTACCACATGATTCACAGGAAACTTCCTATCTGCTCCCTCCAAACCCCGAGGACTGGGAGGAACAAGGCATCCCTGACTTTGTCTATGGACAGAAGGACCTCGCAGGGAAGGGAGTTCAGTGGCCTAGGAATGCAGGCAGCACCCTGGACTCACTGCCACGGTCCCGCTTTGATTCTGCCCTCTGCTCTGCATGGAAGCAGAGAGTGGAACTGGGCCTGTTTCGATATCGCCTAGAAGATCTGCAAACCCAAATCCTCCCTGGTTCCGTGGGGTTTGTAGCTCAGCTGAATATAGAGCGAGGAGTACAAAGGAGGCCCCCCCAGAATATCAAAAGTGTGAGGCAGGAGTTTGACCCAGAACAGTTTAACTTCACAAAAATCCGACCTGGAGAAGTCCTTTTCCGTTTGCAACGGGAGCCTAATGGCCCAGCTGCCTCAAAGCAAGAGGACATCTTTGTGGTGATCAATGTCAGCCCCCTGGAGTGGGGCCATGTGCTGCTGGTGCCAGAGCCTGCTCATGGGCTCCCGCAACGTCTGCTGCCTGGTGTGCTGCGGGCCGGGCTTGAAGCTGTGCTACTGAGCTTGCACCCAGGCTTCCGGGTAGGCTTCAACAGCCTGGGAGGTTTGGCCTCTGTGAACCATCTCCACCTGCATGGCTACTACCTGGCCCACCCACTGCCTGTGGAGGGCGCCCCAAGCACACCTCTAGACCCCAAAGCCTGTATATATCTGCTGCAGAACCTCCCAGCTCCTGGCTTCCTCTTTTACACTAGTGGGCCAGGGCCTGACCTGGAAGCCTTGATTAGCAGGGTATGCCGGGCCACTGACTATCTGAGTGACCATGAGATTGCACATAACTTATTTGTGACCCGGGGAGCTCCACCTGGGCAGGCATCACCTTCCTCGGACCTCACTGGGATCCGAGTCATTTTGTGGGCCAGGAAGTCCAGCTTTGGAATAAAGGATAGTGGGGCTTTCAATGTTGCGCTCTGTGAGCTGGCTGGCCACCTACCCGTTAAAACATCCCAGGACTTCGGCAGCTTGACAGAGGCAGCTGCAATGGCCCTCATTCAGGACTGTCTGCTGCCCCAAACTCAGGCAGATGAGGTGCAGGCAGCACTGGTGGCCCTGATGGCCCAAGAAGGGCTATAATTCTTCAGGTTTTACTGATTCAAGGCCCTTTCCGAAGGCTGTTAATCACTGGCATTTGGGCAGTTCTTTTCATGACTGCCTCCCACACTCAGATTAAGGAGTATAAAGAAAGCACTGAATGAATGTATTCTTGTGAATATTTCAACTACTTCTCACCTCTTTTCTTAGACAAGCTAAAGGTGCTTGCCACCACCACCTGGCTAGAATAATACGTTTCTTAATCATATAGAATACTGATTTTAAGAACAGAAGAATGAGCATGGTGGTAGTGGCACACACATTGGGGGCAGAGGCAGGCAGATCTCTGTGAGTTCAAGGCCAATCTGGTCTACAGACTGAGTTGCAGGACAAGCTCCAAAGCTACACAGAGAAACCCTGTCTCAAAAAGAAAAAAAAAAAAAAAAAAAAAAAAAAAAAAGGGAAAGAAAAGACTAGAAGAATGACAGTCTGGAGAGATGGCTCAGCAGTTAAGAGCACTTGTTACTCTTGTAGAGAACCAGGGTTTGGTTCCTAGCACCCACGTGGCAGCTAACAACCATATGTAAAGCCAGTTCCAGGGAATTGACAAGCTCTTCTGGCCTTTGAGGGCATTGCATACATGTGGTACATATACACAAATGCATCCAAAATACTCATACCCATGAAATAATAAATAAATCTTTATAATAATAAAAGGGAGGGCTGGGGAAATGGCTCAGTGGTTAAGAGCACTGGCTGCTCTTCCAGAGGACATGGATAAAATTCCCAGAATCCACGTGGCAGCTTACAACCATTTGTAACTCCAGTTACAGGAGATCCAACACAGTTTTCTGGCCTCCTGGCTCTGCATACATGGTGCACAGATATGCACTCAGGCACACACAGGTTTAACAAGTAATTTTTTAAATAATAAAAAATGCTGGAGAAATTGCTCAGTGGTTAAGAGCACTTGTTGCACTTCAGAGGACAAGGTTCAGCTCCCATCACCCACATGGTAACTCACAACCATGTGTAACTCCAGTTCCAAGGGATCTGATGCCCTTTTCTGACTTGCATGGGCACCAGGCAAGAATGTGGTTCACATATGTGCAGGCAAAAACTCATACACATAAAATATTTTAATATTTTAATAAGAATGACAAAAGCTTCCATCACTGCACAACCAATTACTTGGGAAAATTTCAGAGTAAGCAGAAATTACTCATATTCATGTACTTTCTGCAGTGGTTGTTTGTTTTTATTTTCGAGACAGGTTTGTCTGTGTGACTTTGGCTGTTCTGGAACTCCCTCTGTAAACCAGGCTGGGCTCAGACTCACAGAAATCCACCTGCTTCTGCCTTCTGAGTGCTGGGACTAAAGTAATCACTACCGCCCAGCTCAATGTTTATCTTTTTTATGAACAAAAATGTTTGATTCTAGCTGGGCTTTGGTGGCACACTCCTTTAACCCCAGCCCTCTGGAGGCAGAGGCAGGCGGATCTCTGTGAGTTCGAGGCCAGCCTGGTCTCCAGAGCAAGTTGCCAGGATAGGCTCCAAAGCTACACAGAGAAACCCTGTCTCGAAAAAACAACAAAAATGTTTGATTCTTTGGATTTTTCACATAATCTGAATGCCAAGTTGGGTTGGGTTTGGCGGAGGAAGCGAGTGGAATTCAAAGTGGGGGAATGTCAGGTATAGGAAAGGGACAATGACAGAGCAATTGGATAAGATAGCTGTTATTTCCTTTTCTTTCAGTTAAAAAATTATGGTGGCGGGCACCATGCCAAAGCGTGGGTGTAGCGGTCAGAGGACAACTTTCCGTTGCCCTAGTTCTCTTTTTCCACCACTTGGGTTGCAGGGGACGGACTCAAGTCCTCAACACTTTTACCTGCTGAACCACCTAGCCGACCCCTGTAATTCGTTAATGGAACTGTTTCAGTTTATCAGGGTGAAAGGCATGTGGCCTAATTGCTGCTGTCCTATCAAAGGCGGGGACTTTTCTTATAGCACCATTTCTAAAATGCAGAAGAAACACAAGCAGCTATTTGTCCCAAATACAGACTTTTTTGCCATAGCCACCGGATTCCAGGAAAGGTTCGGTGGGAAAGGTGCGAACCCGCGCCAATGCGGAAGGACTACAAAGTCCCATAATGCCTCGGAAGAATTCCTCTTGGCTGAGCCTCTGTACACTTTTTTTTTTTTTTAAGATTTCTTTGTTATGTATACAGTGTTCTGTCTGCATGTCTCCCTGCAGGCCAGAAGAGGGCACCAGATCTCATTAGAGATGGTTGTGAGCCACCATGTGGATGCTGGACTTGAACTTGAAATCTCTGGAGGAGCAGCCAGTGCTCTTAACCTCTGAGCCATCTCTTCAGCACCCCCTGTACACTCTGACCTCCAGCCTCACTCGGCAAAAGCAATCAGCTCCGTGCCAAGATGGCTTCGGCTGGCGCGAAAGTGGGTGTGGTTCCCAAGCAGGCCACGCCCCCAGAACGCTACTCCAATAGGGGCCGCCTTCGTGTCCATAGCGACGGCGGCGGCGGCGGCCGTCGGCTTGCTTAAGAAGGCGCCGCCGCCGCCAGGATCTCGGAGCTTGGAGTTAACCCCGAGGGGGAGCGGGCTCCCCCTCGCGACGGCGGGGACAGACAGTCCTGTGGAACGAAGAGACGGTCCCCGACGTCCAGCAACGCCCAGGAAGAGCCTCAGCGGGCGAGGGGCGGCCATGAGCGACCAGCTGAGTCCAGCCCCGGGCTGCTAGGGGCAGCTCCAGCAGCCCCTGAGCTCTCCTCGAAACCTCGGGTGGGCAGTGTCTGCCGTGGGTTTCCTTTCCTCTATCAGAGCCCGACCCCGACGTACTCGTATAGGGAAACTGAATCCTGGCTCAGGGAAAGGGCTTTCTCGAGAACCTTTGATCATCAGCTGTATTTTAAAGCAAAGAGTCCTCCAGTTCTGTCAGCCACCTCTCTTTCCATTCAAAAAACAAAACAGCCGCGGCCGTGGCTTCTACCAGCTCTGTTCTGCATGCACTGCAATGTGTTGTATGATCCAGGGTAATCCTGGATGATGGGTCTTTTAGAGAAGGACTTTACATCCTACCAATATCCCATGCTCCCCACAGCCCTCTACTTGGGAAACAACCTAGTCTACAGTAGGATTGGTCTGAAAGGGCAACATTTCCTTATAGCACCATAAAGGGTCTCTGGGTGAATTCCTGCTGGACTTCCTGGGCCTGAAAAGTCTGATAAATATTTTATTCCCATCCCTTTCCCCTTAGAATCTAAGAGGATGGAGCCTAGTACCTGTAAGACCAGTGAATCTGAGGAAGACTATGTTGAGGAAGAAGAATCTGAGGAAGAATGTGTTAGAGAGGAAGCCACCACCCGTAACTCTTCCCAGCAGGCACTTGGGAAGACTGACTATAAAGAGTTTGAGAATGGGGTTGCCTTATCTGTTATAGCCAAGAAAATTCCAAAGAAAACCATAAGTGCAACAGACACAGATGATTTGGAAGGTGGGAGGAGAAAGAGAAAGCGGAAACGAAGGTAACTTTTCCCTAGATCCCTCGCAGGTCTGGCTCCAGAGAGTCACCCCTTGGCCTCACACTACCATTTGGTAAGGGAATGATGGGATCTAAGCTTTTCACTTTAGCCTTTGGGAGAGGGGAAGAGAGCCAGGTTGTGGTGAACATTAATAATCCCAGCAATAGGAAGGCTGAGAGGAAAGAATTACTATGTTTTCCAGGCCAGTTTGGGACCCTGATTCAAAAGCCATATAACAATGGGCTGCTGAGATGGCTCAATTGGGGAAGAGAGCTTGGTGCACACAGCATAAAGGCCTGAGTTTGAATCCCCAATGCTCACACACACACAAAAAAAAAGCCAGTCATGTTTGGCATATGCCTTTGAGCCCAGCACTCAAGAGGCAGAGGCAGGATGCTCTCTGAGTTGCAGGCCAGCCTGGTCTACAGAGCAAATGCCAGGACAGCCAGGCCTATACAGAGAAACTCCCTCTCTCGAAAATCCAAAAAGAAAGGAAAGGCTGGAACAGCATTAATCTTTTCTGCAACAGAAAAAAAATTCAGAGCTATTTGGATCTGCCCATCTTGGAATTTTAGCATGTTGGTTTAGTATTTAAGATGCTTCTAGAGAAAATGAATTTGTATTATAAATTGGTTAGCTATTTCTTCACCTGAGCTCCTGGCAGCCTGGAGCCTGTTCTTCCCCTCTACTCTGCCTGATTTCTGTTCTTCCTTCATTTCAGACCTCTGGCCATCAATCTGACCAACTGCAAGTATGAGAGTGGTAAGCACTGGTCTCATCACTCACAGCCATGTGTCCAAGAGGGACCGTTGTTCTTATTTGTTCTTATTCCTGGGACAGAGCCACAGCCATTCTCCCAGCTCCTGGCTCCTGCCTAGGTTACCTACTACGTATACTAAGGTTCCTGGATGTCCCCAGATTTAGCTCCTAACAGCTGAGATGTGGTTATTGCTTTTAGTCTCACTGGTAGGGGAGGTATCTCCACAGTCAGCTGGCAAAAACAAACAAACAAACAAAAAAAAACCACAAGCCAGCCAGGTGTTGGTGGCACACGCCTTTAATCCCAGCACTTGGGAGGCAGAGGCAGGCAGATCTCTGTGAGTTCGAGGCCAGCCTGGTCTCCAGAGCAAGTGCCAGGATAGGCTCCAAAGCTACACAGAGAGACCCTGTCTCAAAAAAAAAAAAAAAGGTGTGCACCACCACTGCCTAGCAAAATAATATCTTAAACAAAACAACAAAAAACAGCTGCTTTTGAAAGATTGAGGATATAGCTCGATGCTAAAAGGCTTACCTGCCATACAAAAGACCCTCGGTTTAATCTGCAACACCACAAGAACCAAAACCATGTTTTTCCCCTGAGAGGCTCTCAGGGGGCTTAACAACCAAAAGTAATAGCCCTGCTAGGTCAAGGTTTTCATCTCTGTCCACTCTGACATCTGTACAAAGAGCCACTCAGAATCTTAAATGCCATTGTGCTCCGATCTAGGGTCACACAGTCCTGACCCAGAGCAGCAGAGTGTCTGGCCCTTGTTTTCTCTGCTAGCCTCATGAACTTGAGATTGCAGCCTGGTAATTAAGATGCTGAGGTAAGAACCACATGCCTTTACAATCTGTTCTCTGTTTAGGTCTGTTCCTTCTTCGGCCTAGCTAGAGTTCCCAGGCTTATGGCTGGTGCCCAGGCTGGCATCATTGATCTCCCTTGTCTCTACAGTGCGCCGGGCAGCCCAAATGTGTGGCCTGAAGGAAGTGGGGGAGGATGAAGAGTGGACTGTATACTGGACAGACTGCTCTGTCTCATTGGAACGAGTCATGGACATGAAGAGGTTTCAGGTACCAATGTCCTGGCCCAACATCCAAAATGAGTATTCCCACCCTGTCTGCCCTGGCACCGGGGGACTGCCTCTTTCCATTGTTGCACCTTACAGAGAGGCCACCCCCAGGTCTTCTGCTCCAATAAAAATATTCTCCTCTTGGCTCTCTGGAGCTTCTGTTACCTGAAAAAGGTGTTGGGTGGGTGCATCCCTCTCATGTTATTTATTCTGACTGGAGGCAACTGACTAGCCTGCCTGCCTCATTGAGAGCAGGTGTGCCCATCTTGGGGCGAGGACTGGAAGCTGCTTCAAGGCTAAGAGCAGAAGGCTGGGGATGTAGCTCAGTGCTCTGTGATAGAATACTTGCCTAGTGTGCAAAAGGCACTGAGTTCAATTTCCAGGATCTAAAACAAAGGTGGGGGTAATGATGAGGTCAGATGGATGGTTTAGTATCCAAGCAGCATAGCATCACACATCTACCAAGAAAGTGTGGAAGAGCCCAGGGTGGTAATATACACCAGTGATCCCAGCATGTGGGAGGTGGAAACAAGGCTTAAGGCCATCCTACATAAGACCCAGTGTTAAAAGAAAAATAGTCCCCCAATAGAGAAGGGGGCAGGAGAGCCATCCAGCAATCGTATGAATGGGGCTGGTCTGATATGGAGGTACAGGATTGTAATCCCAGCAGTCAGCAGGCTGAGTCAAGAGGATGAGGTATTTGAGGCTATACATCTTGGGCTGTATATCAAGACCCTGGTTCAACAACAACAAAAAACAAGACAGTGTGTCATCGTGTCTGGTGAAGTCATGTGCGGCTTAATGACGAGGCTACACTTGTGAGAGTCGGTTGTAAGGCGATTGCATCGTGGGAACATCATTAGTGCAGTAAGCAAATGTCTGCCCAGTTGCTAGGTGATGAGGTTTCCTAGGACCACCATGGGGTCTGTGCTCTGTCCTTACCTGAATTGTCCTTATGCAGCACATGACTAATTAAAAAGGGTCTGTAGGCTTCTTAAGGAGAATCCAGCAAGGGAGTCCAGGATACTCTAACTTGTCCTAATCTTGTCTTTTGTTTGTTTGTGTTTGTTTTTGAGACAGGGTTTCTCTATAGCTTTGGAGCCTGTCCTGGAACTTGCACTTTAGACCAGGCTGGCCTTGAACTCAGAGAGATCTGCCTGCCTCTGCCTTCTGAGTGCTGGGATTAAAGGTGTGTGCACCATCGACAGCTCCTAACCTTGTCTTAAGGAAGGAAGCTAGCAGAGAGCAACTGCTATAGATGCTGGAGAAGCTACAAAGAAGGGGTATATGGGGAGCAGCTGTCAGAAGAGGAGCACTAATTAACAGTAATTAATAGGTTTTACCAAGGGATTCCTGTGTATTGGTCAGATACTGTTAGGTGTTTTTGTTGTTGTTGTTTTGTTTTGTTTTTTGTTTTGGTTTGTTTTAGTTTTTTCCAGACAGGGTTTCTCTGTATTGCTTTGGAGGCTGTCCTGGAACTCACTCTGTAGACCAGGCTGGTCTAGAACTCACAGAGATCCACCTGTCTCTGCCTCCTGAGCTGCTAGGTGTTTTTATATTGCTTCTTCACTAAATCCTTAACATCCCTGAGTGGCAGACAGCAGTTTGTTAAAAAAAGAGGACAGGAAGTTTCAGAACACAGAATTCACACAGCTAGTGATTGAGGAGGTCAGCTGAATGCACTCAGCTGTCGTATGCGTTTGTCTTCCATCCCTGCAGAGTAGACCAGCTAAGGGCCTCCCACAGATACCTTCTCATGCCATACGGTCTCTGGGTGCTGTGGCATGCATTCCCTACAGTCTTCTTAGTTTCTTTGTCTCCTTTGTGTCTTCAAGGAAATGTGATTCTTACTATTTCTCTGTGCTATCATGTATCATTATTCTTCTATTAAAAGTAAGTGTGTGTGTGTGTGTGTGTGTGTGTGTTTTGCTGAGAATTGAACCTAGGGCCTCCTGCCTACTATTGAAATGCTCCATCACAGAGCTTTATCTCCAGACAGCATCAGTATTCTGATGGACCAAGAGAAGGTGGGCTGGGTGAGGAGGTGGCTGGAGAGCACAAGGTCCTGGCTAGTCTACACTTATCCAGCTGCCCTTCCGTTCTCAGCCTTGTTGGAGATGTGTCCTGGGGAGACCATGGAGTGACTTCCTCCCTGCATTATGGAAACTTCCTGTTTCACCCTTGCTGACTAGATGCAGTGCTACTCTCCACTGGGACTTCTTTCTTTCCTTCCCAGTCCCTTTTCTGTGGTTTCAAGGGATGCCCAAGTCCTAGGAACTGCCACATGCTACAGTGGAGCAGTGTAACCAACTGACTGTGTTTCAGAAAATCAACCACTTCCCTGGCATGACAGAAATCTGCCGCAAAGATCTGCTGGCTCGGAACCTCAATCGCATGCAGAAGCTCTATCCTACTGAGTACAACATCTTCCCACGAACCTGGTGTCTACCTGCAGAGTGAGTGAACTGAGTACTGGGGGCAGGATGAGGAGTCACTCCCTGTGATCTTGCGACCCAGACATGTTTAAGAGGGTTGGAACTGGACCAAGAAAGATTCAGTGGTGGCACACGCCTTTAATCAGAGTACTCGGGAGGCAGAGGCAGGCGGATTTCCATAAATTTGAGGGCAGCCTGATCTACATAGCAAGTACAGGCTAGCCGTGGCTGCAAAGAGAGACTGTCTTAAAAAAGAAAAGTTTCTGCTGGC
Source organism: Cricetulus griseus (assembly GCF_003668045.3). Lineage (NCBI taxonomy): Eukaryota > Metazoa > Chordata > Mammalia > Rodentia > Cricetidae > Cricetulus > Cricetulus griseus. The sequence goes on along the minus strand of NC_048596.1, from coordinate 117,359,375 downwards.
CAAAGCAAAAGTGGGTCCAAGGCTAAGTGCTCCAAGAAGACCATGGAAATAGATAACAAGATGGCCATGGGGGTTCCAAGGCAGTCAAGATGCACAGAAACCCTTTGACCAGCCTCTCTCTGCATGTAGCTATGGGGACTTCCAGGCCTACGGTCGTCAGCGGAAAACCCGCACTTATATCTGCAAGCCAGATAGCGGCTGTCAGGGGCGTGGCATCTTTATCACCAGAACCCCCAAGGAAATCAAGCCAGGAGAGCATATGATCTGCCAGCAGTACATCACCAAGGTGAAGGCCACCTCGGAACCCCCAGGCCTTTCCCCACACTGGCATGCCTTATCCCTTGTACATTAGGGCAGAAGTCAAGTATTGGCTCCTGCCCTCTCTGCTATCCCTTTTACCTTACAGACTATAGCCATTGTTCTGAGCTAGCCAGCCTGGGTTTGACTCGCAGTCATCCCACTTCCCAGACATAACAACTTGGGCAGTTATCTGGCCCTTTCCTTGGCGCTGTTTCCTCACTGTTAAATGAGAATAACAACAGTAACTTCTTTATATGATTGTTGTGAGGATTTAGTGTTATGTATGGAAGCTCTTGTAATAACCATATATTGCATGTAATAAGCACTTCAGAAGTTCATTAGTATTCCCTCTGGGTTTGCATGCTCTTAGCCCTTCCTCATTGATGGCTTCAAGTTTGACATGCGAATCTATGTTCTGATCACTTCCTGTGACCCTCTCCGGATCTTCATGTATGAGGAAGGCCTGGCCCGTTTTGCCACCATGCCGTATGTGGAACCTAGCCATAACAACCTGGTGAGGAGGCAGGGTGGCCCCCCTCTTCTCCTCCATTGCCATGAGTGCTTTGGTTCTAGGGACAAGCATGGTAGAAAAGTTTATCATTGCCTGCTATGACCAAGGAAGGAAGCCAGTAAGAACCATAGCACCTTGCTGGGTGGTGAGCGAGAAAAGGTTCTTTCTGGAGCTCCCCAGCACAGCCTCTTTCCCAGGATCATACAGGACAGACAGTCCCTGGTGAAGAGAGCTAGGAGATGAGCCATCTTGGGGCAGGGCAGTGGGTAATAAGAAGGCACTGAAGGCCTGGAGAGGCTACACAGAGGCAGCACGAGCCAATACAGGTCCATTCACTTCACAGGAGGAAGTCTGCATGCACCTGACCAACTATGCAATCAATAAACACAATGAGAATTTTGTCCGAGACGATGCAATGGGCAGTAAGAGGTATCCCCTATTCTGTTTTCCCTTGCTTCCTCTGCCTTTAGTTCCACAGTCTCAGGAGTCCCATGAAACCAAACTGTCTCTTGGGAAGCTCATTTCTCAGGAACCTCTGCTTTTGAAGACCCTAGTCCTGTGTCTGAGCTCTAAGTGCAGACTCGACAACCTACAGCCCTAAGAACCAATCCCAGCTCCCAGCTGCTAGCAGCCCTTTGAAGTCCAGGGTCCCAGACATGGAATTGGGGTTAACATCAGGGAGCCTCCTGCCTGTAGCCAGACCCTGCTGGCATGGAAATTGCTCTTCCTCTGAGCACTGGGCCTCATAGGAAGCTGTCGACACTCAATGCCTGGCTGCGAGAGCACAGCTATGATCCCCGAGAGCTGTGGGGGGACATCGAGGACATCATCATCAAAACCATCATCTCAGCCCACTCTGTTCTTCGCCACAACTACCGAACCTGTTTCCCCCAATATCTGTGTGGAGGTACATGTGCCTGCTTTGAGATTCTGGGTTTTGACATCTTACTGGACCACAAGCTCAAGCCCTGGCTTCTAGAGGTAAGATTTCTTTCCTCAACTTGCCAAGGCCGAAGTCAGAGGCCTCGCCCTGGAAGAAATGCACTTACATGGTAGAATAGGGAGGATGCGGGGAGGGGGGGCGAGGTAGAAGTCTCAGGGTGGGCAAGAACCAGGTGAAAGCATAAGGGTTCTATCATTTGCTGAGACAAACACTGGGAGTCTTTGACCTCTACACAAGTGGTTGGCACAGTACTTGAGAACTGAAGGAAGGAAAGTCATAGCTTCAGAATTAGCGTCAGCTACATAGTGAATCTGAAACTAGCCTGGATTCTATGAGACCCAGTCTCAAGAAGCTAAGAAAAGCAAGCCAGCAAACAAGTATAGCAATCTGTTCAGGATTACCAAGTGCTTCTTGAGTGAGTCTTGCCCTTCAGGACCCTGTGTCTGTAGTCAAGTTGTCTTTTTTTCCCCCACTAGCCCATGGATGGGTCAGATGTCTTCCCAGTTGTTGGCTCAGGCCACAGGAGGGAGCTGTTCCTCCCCAGGCCCCCATAACACCTGCCAGAGACCACCACCTGCTCAGGTGGTCTAGGAAAGGGGCAATAAGGACTCCTCTTGGCAGGTAAACCACTCCCCAAGCTTCACCACAGACTCCCGCCTGGATCGAGAGGTCAAAGATGCACTTCTCTGTGATGCTATGAACCTTGTCAACCTTCGGGGCTGTGACAAAAAAAAGGTGATTGAAGAAGACAAACGGCGAGTCAAGGAGAGGCTTTTCCCGTGTCACCAACAACCACGAGAAGCCAGGTGTGCCCCGTATCTGATAGATATTTGTTTATCTGAGACATGTCCGTGCCTGGCATGGAATGAGATATGTAGACCAGGTCAGTCTCAAACTCCCAGAGATCTGCCTGCCTCTGCCTCCCAGTTTCTGGAACTAAAGGTATGCATCACTATGTCCAATTCATTTACTTTTAAGTTAATATAGTACTGTGTGTGTGTGTGTGTGTGTGTGTGTGTGTGTGTGTGTGTCTGTACTGTGCTATGCCAGACCTGTGGTAGTTGGTTCTTTCCTTCCACCATTTTGGGTCATGGGAATTGAACTCAGGCCCTTAGGCTTGGCAGCAAACGCCATCACCCATTGAGCCACCTTTCAGTTCCTGGTAGGTGTTTAGTTGTGCAACTTCTTTGTTATTACTTTTCTGAGAGAAGGAGAAGGCCACAAAGAGCTGTTAGCTTTTAAAAACTTTTTTTGCATAGATTATATACTACATATTGCAAAGACATTTTTTTTTTTTTTTGGTTTTTCGAGACAGGGTTTCTCTGTGTAGCTTTTGGAGCCTATCCTGGCACTCACTCTGGAGACCAGGCTGGCCTCAAACTCACAGAGATCCACCTGCCTCTGCCTCCCAAGTACTGGGATTAAAGGCGTGAGCCACCAATAGCCGGCCAGAGACACATTTCTTAAAAACACATTGAGTAGCCTTTTTCATGCTCCTCTCCTTCAGCAAATCAGTTTTCAGCTGACCCATGTTACTACTGTAATGTTTATACTTGTACAAGCATTTAAAAGTCTAGATGTAGGGCTGGAGAGATGGCTCAGTGGTTAAGAGCACTGACTGCTGTTCCAAAGGACCTGTGTTCAATTCCTAGAGCCCACATGGTGGCTTAAAATCATCTGTAACTCCAGTCCTAGAGGATCTGCCCCCTCCCTTTGTGGACACTGCACATACATGGTGCACAGTCATACAGGCAAGCAAAACATCCATACATGTAGAAATAAATATCTTTAAAAGTCTAAATGTGTTTATACAAAATATTTTCTTGTCTCCCCAGACGGTTAAATAAGTAACACTCTGTAGGTTTCTTCACCAGGCACATAAGGAACTTTATATAGTATGATTGGCTGGTGTGGGGCTGTACTTTACATAGTGTGATTATCTGGTGTGGGATTGTTTGTTCTGTTACTATTTTCTGATATGCATTCTTGCTATGTACAGTAGCTCAGCTAGCCCAGGGAGGCCTTAAACTATGATGCACCATAACTCCCAGTTGTTTACTATTTTTATTTATTCTTCAGAATTTCATACACACATACAATATATATGATCAAATTCACCCCTCACTGCAACCCTTAACTTCTCCTAGATCCACCCTCCTAATTTCTTTTCTTTTTTTTTAATATTATTTATTTTATGTATATGAGTGTTCTATCTTCATGCCAGAAGAGGGCATCAGATCCCACTGTAAATGGTTGTGAGCCATCATGTGGTTTCTGGGAATTGAACTCAGGACCTTTGGAAGAACTGCCAGCGCTCTTAACTGCTGAGCTATCTTTCCAGTCCATCTTGTTTTTTTTTTTTTTTAAATAAAAATGACCCACTGGGTCTGATTTGTGTTTGTCTATATACTTGTTGGGAGTGGGGTTATCCACTGAAGTTTTGTTTACTTACCAGGAGTCACACTTTTTTTTAAAAATTTTTTTTTTTTTTTTTTTTTTGTTTTTCAAGACAGGGTTTCTCTGTGTAGCTTTGAAGCCTGTCCTGGAACTCACTCTGTAGACCAGGCTGGCCTCGAACTCACAGAGATCTGCCTGCCTCTGCCTAGGAGTCACACTCTTAAAGAAAACTGTCTCTCCTCCTGGAAGCCATCAAATGTCAGTAGTTTCTCATCCAGGGCTGGGGGTTTGTGAGTCCCTCCCTGCTCAACTGGAATGTTGACTGCATTGGTTTTGTGCAGATCTTGTGCTGTGAGCTCATGGGAGCATCGGTTCTGTTAGGTCCAGAAGATACTTCATTTGCTCCAGTTCTCCCTCTGGCTTCCACAAAGGTGCCTGAGCCTTGAGGGGAACTGATCTGTTGTCTACCAACGCTCATCTAGAAACCAATTCCTGAGAATCCTTGCAATAATGACACATAGGAAACAGTTCAGTTGTTTTGAAACTGAGTTATTCTTTGTCACACATTATTTTCACCATAAAATAGGTTACAAACATGACAGCTGGTTGCTAATACTGAAATTATAACTTGTTAATGAGACATAAAATTGAATTGAATTAATCTGGAGAATAGTATTGTACTTCTCTATTTGCATTTTGATATACAGAGACAAAGTGTATTTGATTCCTTGAAATGACCATAGTGACTGGCACATGGCAGGCATTCAAATGTCTGTGTGATGAATGGGGGTGAAGGATAATAGTAAGCACCCTGAATAATCCCAAAAGTCTGGTGACAGGCACATCTGACTGAATCATGTCTTTCAGTGGGGAAAATGTGTGGGAACTACCTGGTGTCATGGTGTAGGACTATCACCCCAGCGCTTAGGAGGTAGATTCTGGAGAATCATAAGGTCAAGGCTAGCTTGAGCAATTTAGCAAGATCTTGTCTCAAGTAAATGGCCAAACAAATATTAAAAACACGAGGGGTTTTCTTTTTTACAGTCTCGGAATGAATTGTGTTCCTCACAGCAATAAGCATGAGGCTAGCTAGCTGGCCTTGATCTCACTAAGGAGCTAGGGTTGGATTTGGACTCTAGCTTCTCCTGCCGATGCCTTCCCAGTGTTAGGATTATAAGCCTGGAGCACAACTGGTTTAATCTTTTTCTTTTACATTTTCTGTGGGAACCCAAAAGACTTACCAGGAGTCACACTTTTTTAAAAGACTTACCAGGAGTTTTTTTTTTTTTGTTTTTCAAGACAGGGTTTCTCTGTGTAGCTTTGAAGCCTGTCCTGGAACTCACTCTGTAGACCAGGCTGGCCTCGAACTCACAGAGATCCGCCTGCCTCTGCCTAGGAGTCACACTCTTAAAGAAAACTGTCTCTCCTCCTGTTTCTGTGGGAACCCAAAACAATTTAGTGGTAACTAAATTGTTTGCTTATGAATAGATCACTTTGTACTTAGGTTGAGAATCAGAATTCTGGAAACCACACCTAATTTATGATTATGCACATGGTGGGGCTGGCCGTGAGCTTGGATGCTTCCCTACATAGGTAGGAGGCAGGGAGACCAGACAGTCAGTAGGAGGGTCTGAAAACCTTAGCCAGTATTTTTTCCTTCTGGAACATTCTCACAGTCCTCCTCTGACTTCCCCGAGCTTGGTTTCTATAGGCGAGAACAGATTGAATCATCCCAGGCTGCCATGCAGGACCAAGAACGATATGAAGATTCCCACTTAGGGGGCTACCGGCGGATCTACCCTGGGCCTGACTCAGAGAAATATGCACCCTTCTTCAAGCACAATGGCTCCCTCTTCCAGGAGACTGCTGCCTCCAAGGCCAGAGAGGAGTGTGCCAGGTACCTTAGCTGCATTTCCCTTTGTACAGGTGGGTTAAGGGCAAATCCTGAAGTTGAATTGCTCCCTAGCAGGGGAAGAGGAAGCCACACACTTGAGGAAGGGGAAATAGAGCAAAAATTCTAACAGGTTCTCTTTGTGTCCAGGCACATACATACATGCCTTCACTTGAATGTATGATGTGTATGTATGGAATGCATTTGTGCACATATATGCATGTGGAGGCCAGAGGACAACCTTGGACTTGCTCTCTATCTGGTTTGTGCGTTTTTACATATGTAAAGATTACATTTACTAATTTGTGTGTGTTTGTCTACCATGGTGCACATGTGGAAGTCAAAAGAGCCTCCAGTAGTCAATTGTCACCTTCCACCATGGGGTTTCCAGCAAATGAACTCAGGTGGTCATGTTTGGTGGTAAGCACCTTTACCAACCAGCTGAGCCATTTTGCCAGTCCCATTATGTCTTTATCCTTTATTAGAATTATTATTTTTAAGTGTTTTGTTTTTTGTTTTTTTGTTTTTTTTTTTGTTTGTTTTTTGAGACAGGGTTTCTCTGTGTAGCTTTGGAGCCTATCCTGGCACTCACTCTGGAGACCAGGCTGGCTTTGAACTTACAGAGATCTGCCCACCTCTGCCTCCCGAGTGCTGGAACTAAAGGTGTGCACCAACAACGCCCAGCAAGTGTTTTGTTTTTGAAACTGGGTCTCAATATATAGCTTTGGCTGGCCTGGAACCTGCTATATAGATGAGGCTGACCTGAAATGTATAGAGAATCTGCCTGCCTGTGCTTCCCAAATGCTGAGACTAAAAGTGTGTACCACTATTTCTGGCCCACTTTATTTTTTGGCCTGAAACTCACTACAAGTAGGCTAGTCTAGCTGGCCAGCAAGAGTCCCAGGGACCTGCCTATTTTTGCCTCTCCAGTGCTGAGATACAAGTGTGTGCTACCACACCTGGCTTTTTTTTTTTTTTTTAAACACAGGTTTTGAGGCTTGAACTCAGGTTCTCATGCTTTCAGGTCAAGGACTTTACTGCCTGAGCTTCATCCCAGTCCACTAACAGATTTTTTTTTTTTTTTTTTTTTTTGGTTTTTCGAGACAGGGTTTCTCTGTGTAGCTTTGGGGTCTATCCTGGCACTCGCTCTGGAGACCAGGCTGGCCTCGAACTCACAGAGATCTGCCTGCCTTTGCCTCCCAAGTGCTGGGATTAAAGGCTTGCACCACCAATGCCCAGCTCACTAACAGATTCTTAATGAGTCTTTCCTTTAGTGTGTTCCCTATACTCTCATTCATTCCTTCTCATCAGTTCCAACAACACATCGTGATTTCCTCATATTAGCCCTGTTTTCCCTCACCCACCCCCTTCTCCCCACACAGTCTCTCCAGTGTCTGAAACTGCTGTGTCTTGTCAGGCAGCAACTGGAAGAGATTCGCCTAAAGCAGGAACAACAGGAGAACCCAGGCACCAAGAAGCGAAAGGAAAACAAGGAGCAGAACCAGGGTGAATCAGCTGGGGAGAAAAGCCGATCCAGAGCAGGAACACGGAGCCTTGTCACCAACTTGGCTTATAGGAACCGGATCCGGGATAAAGAGGTGTCAGGGGCTGTGGCTCTTATCTTTTCACATGAAACTAACTAAATTGGGGCTACTAGAGAAGGGAATCGCTGCTGTCCTGTCATCTCCTTGCTTGAGAGAGATGAGTCTAACTAGTTAAATTGAATCTGACCTTTTGGAACAGAAGGTGAGAGAAAGGACAGCTAAGGGAACCTTACAGTGGGGTCTGGGGAGGGAAGGCAGTAGAGTGGGGGCATGCGTCCCGCAGCCATCCTTGCTGATGATGTGAGCCTCATCTTGGACATCCTGTTATCTCTCCTGTGCCTTGTGGCAGCTACCAGTAATCCTGGACACCATGCAGCCTCAGGACATTGTGGAAGAGGAAGAGCTTGAGCGGATGAAGCTCCTGTTACAAAGAGAGAATCTCATCCGAAGCCTGGGTATTGTAGAGCAGCTCACTCGCATGTTGTACCCCAGCCACCGGGGCCACAGAAAGCTTCATGAGTATCGGGTGAGGGTCCCCGAGAAGCCTCTCACAAAAACAGGGAACAAGGGTTGTGATACCAACACATGGTTGTGGTTACATCAAAGGAGGTTTATGTGATGGTATCTGCCACTGGAGCCTGGGAGAGGGTCTGTTGGTTCCATGATGTCTGCTCCCAAGCTCCCTTGGGTTTGGTATTGCAGCCCAGCAAAGTGCAGCTCCCATCTTTCTCAAATGCAAGAGACTTTCTCTCTCTCTCTCTCTCTATTCTTGTTTCACAGTAACCCACAACTTATGACTGACAAATAACAAGGCCACCACCATGCTCAGTGGCTTCTGTGTAATCTTCCTAGCATTGCCAATGCCCCGGTTCTAATGGGAACTAAGTAAACAGTCTTGGGCCAATAAAACAGCTGCCGTTTTCACTATTCCCTGGGATAGTAATGAACCTGTTGGGCCCTATGTTTTTGTTGAACCCCAAAAGAATAACTAGTTAAACAGTGGCTATGGCCTAGAAGAGATTGTTCTATTTTTCAGTTACATGTTTCTTCCAACACTCTATCCAGCCTCACAAGAAATACAAGGGGCTGCTCTTCTCCTCTAGCCTAGATTTCACCAGGACGGGCTGGGCAGTCAAGAACTGCAACCTGTGAATTTGGTCCCATTGGTGTTCCTGAGAGGGGCTGCCTCAGAACAGGTCCCTCATTTCCTGCAACCACTTCGACCCCACGAATTGATCCCCAGGATCTTAGGGCCACTATCAAGCATGAATCCCGCAGTTGCACAGCATTCCCGGTACCATCTGCAGCCCAAGACCTTCAACTGGATAGGAGATCCAGCAATCACTGGCCCCTGTTCATTGTCAATGAAGAAATCTGGGAGGCACTATTTTTCCAGCTCTAGAGTCAGGCTCACTAGCCGTAAGTATACAAAACTAGCTTTGGTCACTCTGACTGGTGCAAATTTCCAGTAGCAACTATTAGAGCTGGGATACTCCTGAGATATAAAGTGGTACTCCTGGTAGTGTAGTGATGGTGGAAGGCACTGGACCCCTTTATTTACCTCTTCCTATGTAGTGACCCTGGCGATAGACATGGCAGAAACAGTCCCAGCCCTCAACAAAGGTTAACAGGGAAATGGACATGCAACAGACTAATTAAAATACAGTGTGGTAAAGATGCTGGAGGGGGCATGGGATGCCACTCTTCTGTGTAATTGGACCACAGTTGGGAAAGAGGTGAGGACACCTCTTCTGTGAGTACCACAACTTAGTGGGGAATCCATGTTTCTACTGCAGAAGGCCAAGCCAGCAGAAGGCTAGAAGCCATAAACCGAGCCCTGTCAGGATCAGTGCCACCCACTTTAACCCCAAAACAGGGCTATCTTCTGCAGCCCGAAAGACAGGACTCATGGACTGAATGCTGCACCTTGCCCTCCATGGTAAATTCTGAACACAAAGGAGCCAAGGCTGGGGATCTCACCCTATGCCCTGCCTCTGCACCAGTGCTGCAGCATTCCAGCCCACTCCTCAACATCATCCAACACAGGTAAAGAAGGAAGCCCAGCACTCAACCAAAAGAGCAAATGGCCTTCAATCATTGCTAACTGAAAGACTGCCACCAAGTTCCAGTTTGAAAAGCTCTGGCCAGGACCTTTGTTTGCAAAAGGCAAAATACAAAGACACCAAGAAATGTTCAACATTCTAAGATTCTTTGGGGGATCGGTAAAGACCAAAAGATGAAGAGCTAAGGCCAGAATTTATGAATCTCTGCTCATCAAGCCTTAGGCTGGGTTTATCGCTAAGCGATGGGTCTGAACCCTGGGTGTAGCCTGGGGCTGGAGGTCACTGGGCAAAAGGAGTTCCTTTCCCAGTGGAGTCAAATGCCCAAGGTACGGTGTAGTCGCCATCAGAAGATTGCTGAGGGTTCGCCCTTCCTGCCACAGTGGCAGAATCAGGCAGGCCTGGGCAGCCTGTGCCAGAGGGGCGGCTCTGGGCAACGAACCAGTCTTTTTATTAAAGTTTATGTCGTTTTCCAGGCGCGTCCTGTACCTCCTTTCGATCCTCGCGTCTGAGGCAAGTTCTTCTTACAGTTACAGTAGGGAAGCCCAGTGCGGTGGCTTCGGCCCGTAATCCCGGTTACCCGGGAAACTGAGGCAAGGTGATAATGCACGGCTAGGACAATTCAGTCTCAAAAGATGTTTTGCTTTTTTTTTAATGGCTAGGGAGATAACTCAGTGCCAGGAGCTTGCCTAGCATGTTCGAGTACCTGGCTTGGCTCCCCATCACCGCAAAAACAAAGCAAGCAGGAAAAGGGTGGGCAACTGTACATGGGCACCTGCCGCCCACCTAGTAAACTGAAGGCGCCTGATCCCGCCCAACTTCCGGTTCCCCATTCTGCTTCCGGGTCCGCCCTCCCGCTTCCGGTGCTTTCCGGACGCTAGCTGCCGAGGAGCGTCTTGGGTTGCAATGGCGCTTACCCTGAGCCTCTTGTTTGGCGGTCGTGTCCGCGCCGCTGTTGCTCGCTGTGGGTTCGCGACCCAGGGCGTGGGGGGCCCTGGCCTCGTGGGCCGCGAGCCGGACCCCGATTCCGACTGGGAGCCGGAGGAGCGGGCGCTCCAGGAGGTGGAGAGGTACCGGCTCCTTAGCGGGCCCTCAGCCTAAAGCTAGGTCTCCCGCCCCCAGCTCCGGGCGTCCTGCCGCCGCGTCCGCAGAGGCGCCAGTTTCTTCTCACCCTTTGTCGAGGGCGCAGGGGCAAGTGGTCAGCCCCCTTGGGACCCCAGGTCTCTTCGCTAGTGGCGTGTTTCATCACCGGTTTAAAGAGTGCGGCCCGGTGGTGTAGGTGTTAGATTTCTGGGGCGGTGCACAGAGTGTGCTTTAACCTGGCAGACACGGCCGGCCGGGCTGCCTTTGTGGGCAAACAAGAGGGCTGGGCTCTCCGTGATTTAGTCCGAGACTCTTTAAACATCCATCTTGCTTCCACCACGCATGGCTTCTGCCATTGGTTCTTTCCCCCAGCACTCTGAAACGGCAGAAAAAAGCAATGAAATTCCAGAAAATTCGAAGGCAAATGGAGGCTCCAGGTGCTCCACCCAGAACACTGACATGGGAAGCCATAGAGCAGATCCGGTAAGACATTGTTTTCAAAATGGGGCTTTCTATCTATCTTATCTATCTATCGATTTATCTATCTATGGATCTATTTTTAGTTTTTCCAGACAGGGTTTCTCTGGGTAGCCCTGGCTGTCCAGGAACTCACTTTGTAGACCAGGCTGGCCGAGAACTCACAAAGATCCGCCTGTCTCTTCCTCTCTAGTGCTGGGATTAAAGGCCTGTGCCACTACTGCCCGTCTAGGATTTCTTTTTAAGGACTTTAATTTTGTCGCCTTTTAAACGGAAAATGTCATAAAAAGGAACTTGTTAGACCTATCTAGATTTTTTGGGGCGGGGGGCTTCGATGCTTATGGTCTGCCAAGGGTATTACCTCTGAACTATATCCCCAGTCTGGGTTTAGTATGTTACCATTATGGAAAGTTAGTTGGTGGTTTTTGTTTTGTAAAAATATTAGTATTTATGAAGGCCCAAATACCTAAGATCTGAATAGAATGTGATGTTCTCCTCCTGAGATGGTGAAATGTAATTTTCCATGCTTATGTGCATTGGTTTTTTGGAAGAGAACTATAATTTAAAAGTATTAGGAGGAACTTTTCTTCCTGACAGTCTCATGCAGCCCAGGCTGGCCTCCAGTACCCTGTAATCAACCGTCTTGAACTCCTTATCCTCCTGAATGCTGTATGTGAGATTATAGGTATGTGCCAACTCCTTGGAATTTTTGTTGTTGTTGTTGGTTTGTTTGGTTTTTTTGGACAGGGTTACTATGTAGACCGGGGTAGCCTGGAATTCTTGGCAGTCCACCTGCCTCTGCCTCTGTCTCTGCCTCTGCCAGGCAAGTACTGGGATTTTAGTAGCTCCTGGGCTAGGGTGGAGCTCAGAACATTTACCTAGTATGCATGAGGCCCTGGTTCAATCCCAAGAATCATCCACCTTCCCTTCCTGACCTGGAGAAAAAAAGTACTATTTAATTCTTTTATATAGGTGCACAGTGAACCTGTCTTCTGTGATAGGTGTTTAAATTCTTTTTGTTCTTTCCCTTATAAAGAGTTCTCCAAGCTGGGGTGGTGGCAGGTCTCTGAGTTCAAGGACAGCCAGGACTATACAAAGAAATCCTGTCTCTAAAAACCAAAAGAATTTTAAAAGTTCTCCAGTAAACAGCTTTGTATGTGTAGTATGCAGCATATCTTCTGGAAGTAATATATTTGCATTATGATAAATATTGCCAAGTAGCCCTATATTGACTATACACCTTTTTCCATTTCTGTGAGGAAAGTCTAATTAACAAAGAGAATTTTGTAGAGCTGGTCAAAATTTTGTTGGTACTATCTCCTGTAATACCAGGAAATTGTACTGTATTTCCCATCCCCAAGGTTCTGGGAATCCTGTTCAGAGCCTCAAACAAGCTAGTATGCTGGTAAGTATTCTGCCACTGAAGTATAGCCCTCGACACTTTATTCTGTCTCTCTTTTTTCCTTTGGAGACAAGGTCTGACTATGTAGCCCTGGATGGCCTCAAACTCACAGAGATTTACTTGCTTCTGCCTCCGGAGTGCTGGGATTAAAAATATGTGCCTCCATTACTGCCTTTTCTAGCACTTTGGAGAATAGCTTTTAGCCAGCCTTCCAGCTTTCTACCTGTCAGATCCAGTCCATAAATGTCCTTTAGCTTCATCACAAAAACAGATTCAGAAGTAAGTGTCAGCTTCCTGTTCTTGCTCTTTACCGCTCATCATCTTGCTTATGACAGTGAGCTGTCAGTTGGACTATTTCCTGATGCAGAGTTATGAGCTTCGTGCTCTACAAGCAGTATCTTTGTTTTTCTCCAGCTTACTTACTCTTTATCCTTTTAGATCATCTCTTTCTTGGACTCCTCAGGCATTCCTGAGTCAGACTGCAAGTGGCAGACTTGCCTGTCCTGGGTCTCCCTCTGGGTGCACTAACTGCATCTTTTGCTGTAGTGCTTAGTTGTTTTGTGGCATATCTACCACCAACCTGTATAATCTTGAAGTGAAGGTTAGTCCTCCATTATCAGGACCTAACATCTCTATCAGTAGACAGCAGTTGGTAGCTATTGTTGTGAACTGTCCTGATGAAGAGTGGCCAGACATTGCTATTTGTACACAGGTACAGAATTAGTTGGCACAGTCTGAGGACTGCATTTGGGTTTCCCCAAGCTCTCTTTTTACTACTTGTCACTAGCATTATCACTTTAGCTCTTGTCATAGGAGACTTATTTGCAATGTGAAAAACTGCTGTTTTTCCTCACAGGTATTTACGTAAGGAATTTGCAGAGTCCTGGTCAGTTCCCAGGTTGGCAGAAGGCTTTGATGTCAGCACCGATGTTATCAGAAGGGTTTTAAAAAGTAAGTTTGTACCCACGTTGGAGCAGAAACTGAAGCAGGATCAGAAGGTCTTGAAAAAAGCTGGGTTTACTGGAGGGGTTTCTGGAGATCCTGTGAAGCCACTCAGTGCAGGCCATTCTGTATCTGACCCACTGCTGCTGCCAGGAGGTGAAGTGTCATCTAATAGCCAGAATCAGAGCACATTGTTAAAAGTACTAGGGTCAGACACTCACAGCACAGCTGCACAGAAGAGACGGGAAGAAAGGACTAAAAGAATCCAAGGTTTGGAAGAAAGCTTTGTGCTTACCACTGCAGCCGTGGGTCATCAGAGAGAGCTTCAGAAACACACCACCAGTGATTCTAAAGTCACCCAAAGAGCTGACAGGGATAGGTTGCTAAGTGTTGAGAAGCTGGAAGAGTTGAAGGCTGGGGAGCCAGGTGACCAGAACTTCAGCAGCAAAGTAGTACAGAGGGGGCGTGAGTTCTTTGACAGCAATGGGAACTTCCTCTACAGAATTTGAGTCTGGGCCTGGCTTTTCGAGATGCTGTGACACAGCTGGGCAAGTAGATTTGAAGTTGCCAACATTTCTGCATATGATCGGCTGCTTTGGAAGAATCAAGGCTAGGATGTGGGTGGAGGAGCTATTTGGCTAGAGTCAGACTTCTGAAGTAAGCCTCATTGGAACCCTGTGGCTCTAAATCTCATTCATCCTTGTTGCTTGGTCTCTCTGTTGAGAACAAGTATTACATGTGATTGTGTCATCAATTTCTGTGTTACAGTGTTGGGAGTAAATGGAAAGCTTGCCTCCTGACCTCATTCCCTTCTTGATCACTGAATACTAACTGTTCTTGAATTGGTTTCTTTATGTGCAAAATAAAGTAAAATCTAGTAGTTTGTTGCTTGGTGTTCTCTTGGGTAAAATTTCTTGTGAACTTTGGAGAGTGGTGGACTAGAAAAGGTGGAAAGGAAAAGTATTCTTTGTCATTAAATTTTGGCAGATGGCACCGAAGAATCCCAAGGCTTCTGTGCATAGGCACTCCCCCAGTGATAAATTGTTTTTTAAAGTTTTAAGATTAGATTTTGTACATGTGCCATAGTGTAAATGTTGTAAGACAACTTGTAGCAATTGGTTTTTTGTCCACCATGCCTGTCCTGGAAATATAACTCAGATTGGCAGCAAGTGCCTGCACCTGCTGAGCCATACCACCAGCTCCCATGGCAACCAAACCTTGGGCATCTTTGAATTGCTGGGGTTCTGAAAACGATTTTGGAATGGGAAAAAACAGCAGTTCTGAAACAAAGTTGTTAAACTCTAGCGGTTAAAGGCTTGGAGTCCCTAACATAGTCCCCCAAACTATATGCTAAAGTTAAACTGTATTTGATATTCCAATCCATGTCAGGTTTTTCCTAAAGACGCTAAGTATGTATATAGCAACTTAGCCCTTGTACAAATGAACAGACCCTAACATGGCTATTTATAAATGGCAGTTGTCTTCTTTAAAATTCTAGCAATAGAGTGCTATATGGTGTAATAAATGGTTGTTTTAGGAGTTAACATTAAAAAAAATGCTAATAGAAAATGAGAAGGTCAACCCAAAGAATCTAGCAACACTTTTCACCTATGTCTCATTTTAACACCTTGTTAGCTAAAACTGGTGTTAATGTCACTGAAGTTATGTTAATGTCACTTAAAACATGGACATCCCAGTTGGGCATTTCCCTAGAGGCTTCCCTAGCCACCCAGTTTAAAGCAGATCTGTCAAGTTTTCTGTGTTGCGCCTGCTGTTTGAAGGAGAGTCATCCCAGAATGTAATTTAGGCTCTTTGGCAGCAGGAGAAACAGTTTCTGAAAACTGAACCCTAAACCTCTGTTTAGAAACACATTTATTGGCTGTACACAAAGGATGTGTTTGGGGTACAACATGTTCCTCATGTCAAAAGCCCCTTTGATTTATCCTGTATGTTACCTGAAGGAAATCATCACACCCTCACAACCTTTAGTCCTATTGTGTACTGTCTGCAGTATCCAATAATACAAGACCTCCAAGTGTGCCTTCATAGTCTTGTGACCAAAGATATACAATGGATGGACAACCTTCAGAAATACAACTACAACTCATAGAAAACAATCTGTTCTCTACATCATTTCTTCAAGGTGCAGGTACCTTCAACAAACACTAATACATGAAACTGTTACTCTAGATACAGTGACTACACAGGTCTCTTCATGTTCTGTGACCCTACCCTTATTTTCTGCCTTTTGGGAAATTAATACCGTTATCCTTCATCTTCCCTCGCTTTGAATGAAGACTCCACGAAGGCAAGAGACCTGTGTGTTTATCGCTATGTTCTCAACTACTAACATATTGGTTAAGTTCCTGACTACTACTGTACTGGTTAAGTGAAGGTATGACTGATGGACTTCCTAACAATCTATTGTGGTGGTAAACAACTTTTAGGTTTACCATCCTACTTACCCAGATCTTAGCCAAGGTACATAAACTTCCAAAATGGACTTTCCTTCTGTGTTCTATTGTCTCAGGAATGCGGGGCTGAATACAATTGTACCACTGAGCTGTGGTTATAGGACTTCATGGGTGCCTCTTTTAGGGTCATCCTCTTAAGACACAATGAACATCACACTGGCCGGACGTTGGTGGTTCACACCTATAGTCCCAGTACTTGGGAGGCAGAGGCAGGCCAATCTCTGTGAGCTTGAGGCCAGCCTGTTCTACAGAGCGAGTGCCAGGATAGGCTCCAAAGCTACACAGAGAAACCCTGTCTTGGAAAAAAGAAAAAACTAACCAAACAAAAAACCCTACTGAGAACATCACACTGAATGGGGTAGAACTTCACTTAGCATAGTTGTCACGGGTGGTGGAAGAAGAAACTGGTAATGAAGAGTGGGTACCTCAACTTGGCTTGGCAGACTGCAGCAGAATGGGCATGGTTGTGCCACAGAGGCATACTTTGCTGCTTTAAGAAACAAGGGGAGTGAAGGCATCTCAGGGCACCTCTATCCCTCAGTGCAACAGCAGACATCAAACCAGAGAGGATGGTGTGAGGTCAGGCAGACGCCAACATAAATGAACTAAAGCACTGTATGAGCTTAGGCCTTTTTAAAAACTTACCCAGACTGTTTTATAAGTGGCTTTCCCAGTTGGTTTGTTTCCCAAACAGGATTCATGCCAAGTAACACTACATTTTGTTGGTTTGTTCCTTAAGTCTTTTTAACTCTTCCTGGGAAGTAAGGTAACAAATTCAAAAGACTAGGAAAAAAGAAGCTGTTATTAATGTATCATTCTGCTGACAGTGATGCCAGCATAGAGGACAGGCCAAAAAAAAAAAAAAAATGGCTGGAATGCTGATTTGGTGCAAGATGGTAGTTTTTAAACTGACCATGAGAAAGTCCTGCCCTCTGTTCCCCATAGGCTGTTTGGGGATTCACAGTCTAGCATAATCCCCTTCTCCTATTGGTTTAGGAGGCAAAACCTAATAAGCAGCTCGAAGCTTGAGACCGCTCTCCTTTTTGTAGCTGACTGTAACATTTATTTAGTTATTTATTTAGAGATAGGGTCTCTATATCACCAGCTGTACTAGAACTACAGCTTGAATGGGTCTTGAACTCATTGAAGACCCTGCCTCTGCCTCCCGAGTGCTGGGATTAAAGGCGTGCGCCACCACCGTTAGGGCGAGTCTATTATTAAAGTTGTATCCTTCCCTGGGATCTGGAGTTTGAGGAATAAGCAATTAACAAGGCATAATCTCTTTATCCAAGGAAAACGAATCTCTAGTCACGAATGAGTTTGGAGAGCTCCTAAGCTGTCAAGAGCAGTCCCGGCACTCGCGGCTGGCAGCTCAGTACCGCAGCTTCAGGAGGTATGGTAAGCTCTTCTAGTTTCTGCAGGCACCTGCACACGCGGCAGGCATTCACAGACATACGCGCACACACACATAAAGTACACCTGTAAAAAAGGTAACGCGTCAACTCCTGTTTTCAAATGTCCCTTTCCGGACGCCGTCCTCTCTCAGTACTCTAAGCGCCTGCCGGGAGAACCAGACTTCCGGGAGGTCTAGGAAGTCGCTTTTCTCTGGGTCGGAGGCGGGGTTCTCCTGGTGCGATGCCGATTGTGCGGATGTAGTTGGGAATCCTGCTGACAGGCACAGTGGAGTTGGGCGGGGCCCGGTGGCTGCAGGCCTACCAGGAGAGTCCCCTGAGGTCTGGCCGAGAGGTCATCATTCATCCGTGTAGTGCCGCAGAGGAGCGAGGGCCCCTCGGGGGTCCTGGGTCTCCGAGCTCAGGCTTGCAGGGTACCAGCCTGCGCTAACCCTGGGCCGTCGCCAGCCTTTTCAGAACAGAGAACATCATTCTACTCTCACACGGTGGCCCAGGTGACCGCTCCCATGGCTTTCCCCCATCGGCTGGACGCCCCTGAGCTTCCTGACTTCTCTATGCTCAAGAGGCTGGCTCGAGATCAGCTCATCTATCTGCTGGAGCAGGTAGGTCGGTGCCTGCCACGCCTGGCGCCTTTACTGCGTCAACAGTGTGGCCCTCCATGTGATTTCTTCCTTGTGGAGTCCCTTGGTATTCTCCTTGGAGCTTCCTCGGGCAGGTCCAAAATGGGGTATTCTACGGGAAACACCGAAGAGTAGTCAGAGTTGCTTGCTACCTGGCCAGAGAATAAATGGAAATTGCCAGCCTGCGTGCAAGAGAAAGACTTGTGCCAGGCGTTACTGGAGATGGAAATATAATTGAAATACCTTTGCCACTAGTTACATTCCAGTAGGTGCCCGGTGAAACAATGACACCTAGGGTATCCGGTGGTAAGTGAATACTAGACTTCCCGAGGAGTTCAGAATGAACAACAGCAGCAGCTGAGGTAAACTGGGGGTTTCCTGGGCTCTTTGGAGTAGGAAGAGCATGTTCCATTCAGGCTATGGAGCTGCTAGATGCAAAGTTGAGAAACCAGGGAAGGACTAAGCATGAGTAGAGGAGAGAGCTATCAAAAGTTGCATTGTAGGGGCTTGGAGTATAGTGCAGTGGTTTAACAATTGCCTATGCAGCCAGGCAGTGGTGGTGCCCGCCTGTTAATCTGCCGCAGAGGCAGGCAGATCTCTGAGTTCAGGGCTGACATGGTCTACAGAGTGAGTTTCAGGACAGACAGGGCTACACAGAGAAAACTGCCTCAAAAAATAAACAAAATTACACCCAGCAGGCTGAAGACCCACACACATTTGCAGCTGAAGCAATACTTGATGTTTGCAATAGTGATTTGTAAAGTGGAGTAAATGGAGAACATAAGGCCAGTTAGGAGAGCACTGATTAAACTGAAGTAATAACACCCCCCACACACACACACACACAAATTGGTGGCAGTAGAAGTGAGAGAAAATTGTGGGATTTTGCTGTTGGCTTTGTTTCTTTGGATTTTACTATGTCTTCCAGGCTGGCCTCTTGCAGTACCTCTGACTCAGCCTACCCAGTGCTGGCATTACACGAATTTGCCGGCACACCTGATTTGTGATAGGTTTATAAGTTACAGTGAAAGAAAAGAAATTCAAAGATATTGATTAGTTGTAAATGTTGAGGGAGAAGCAAAGTTTACTTGCCCTTTTAATCTGTGTTATTAGGAAAATAATGTTGCTACTATCACTGTAGTAGTTTTCTTATTGTTCATGACCTTCATTAGCTTGGAAGGTTCTGAGGTTTAGGTATTATATCTGTCCTGCACTATATACCCAAGATTGAGTACTTAGCTTAGTTCTAGTCAGGCACAGAGCATGTGCTTAATGAGTATTTTCTGTCAACATTGAATGAAAATGAAAAGCCCATACATACAAGTGCATACTGCACACAAATCTAGAGGAAGAGGCTAGGTGGAGGAAGTCGATTGTTTTAGAGCTTAAATGAAGTTAAGGTTCTAGTTGTGAGCGGCCGTGGATGTTCCTCAGTGTATAGTTGCCCTCCTTTGGAACCCTGAGTTTAGTCATAGCCCTGGAGAGGGGGGTAGAGGGAGAGAAGAGCACCTGGGGGAGGGTTGGGATGCAACTTGGAACCTCAGGGGACCCAGGACCATATGTTATTTTTCCTTTCCTATATGATAGCATTTTCCCATAATGCTATCATAGAGATTTGCCCATGAATGTGTCTCAACAAGTATGTGAAGAATAGAAAAAGTGAGTGCTAGAGAGCAGGTGAGGCTAGGAATAGGAACTTATTAGTGGAGCATGGTGGAGGAAGAGACACCAGGGTAGCTCAGGATCACAGGGAATCTCTGGGCAATAGTTTCCTCCTTGTACTCCTTTCTGTCTTTCTCTCTCTCTCTCTCTCTCTCTCTCTCTCTCTCTCTCTCTCTCTCTCTCTCTGTGTGTGTGTGTGTGTGTGTGTGTGTGTGTGTGTGTGTGTGTGGCATGTATGTAGTATGCATGCATGTTTGCATGTGTATGAGTACATATATGTGTCTATGGGGGGCTGGGCCCAAGGTTGATACTGGTCGTCTTTCTCCATCACTGTTCACCTTATTCATTGAGGCGAATTTTCTCAGTTGAACCTAGAACTTGCTGGTACAGGCTAGTCTAGCTAGGCAGCTTGCTCTAGAGATCCGTTCTCTGCTGGAATTATAAGTGGCCCACCACTCTCACCTGACATTCACGTGGTTTCTTCACACTTACAGAGCAAGTACTTTATCCACTGAGCCATTTCCTCAGCCTGACTTTGTCTTTTTTAATGAGCACTGTTATTCAACTTGATATACCAAAATCATCCTTGACTGTTGTTTCCCTTATACTCAACTGGGCTGTGGAGTCTTGTGGATACTTCCTCATATGTGGCTTTAAAGAGAACCCTTGTACTATATAGAAAATGTGGGAGACTTCCAGACCAGTCTGGTCTACAAGAGCTAGTTCCAGGACAGCCTCCCAAGCCACAGAGAAACCCTGTCTCGAAAAACAAAACAAAAGAAAAAAGAAAATGTGGGAGACAAAGGAAAGTATCAAAACAAAACACTTCTAGCTGGGCAGTGGTGGCACATGTATTTAATCTCAGCATTCAGGGAGGCAGAGGCAGGTGGATCTCTGTGAATTCAAAGCCAGCCTAGTATACAGAGCAAGCTCCAGGACAGACTCCAAAGCAATACAGAGAAACCTGTCTGGAAAAAAAACAAAACAAAACAAAACAAAACAAAAAAATCTTCTGCTCCTATCATGCCAGCATATGCAGTGTTAATACTGCTGATATCCTTCAAGTATGGGAATTGTTTTTTTTTTTATTTTTTATTTTGTTGTTGTTTATTTTAATTTTAATTTTTCCCCCCTGAAACTGGGTTCCTCTGTGTAGCCCTGGCTGTACTGGAACTTGTTCTGTAGACCAGGTTGGCCTTGAACTCACAGAGATCCACCTGCCTCTGCCTCCCGAGTGTTGGGATTAAAGGCATGTGCACCACTGCCACCACTGCTGCTACCACTGCCACCGAAGCCACCCTGCTTGAAGTTTATTTTTTGAGGGGCAATGAGATACCTCAGTAGGTAAAGGCACTTGCATGTGCAAGCCTGTTGACCTGAGTTTGATCCCTGGAAACCATATAAAGGCAAAAGGAGAGAACTCCATAGTGCTGTCCATTGACATCAATACTACATGTAACATGGCACATACATTCACGTATACACATCATGCACACACATACTCAACAGCGTATTTAATCTGTTTTGTTCACACTATCCCCAGCCTAAGCACATTCTCATCACTACATGCTTGGCTTCTTGGTCTGTTCCATTAACTTCCTAAATGAGCCCCTAACTCCAGTTTCTCTTCTCTTCAATTTATTTATCCACAGTTGCACATTCCGTCTAAAATTTCTGGCTGATTTGTGCTTTAGTGTACAAAGGTTTTCTGTTTCCCTTGTTCCTCTAAGGATCAAGTACAAACTCCCTACTTACTGGCATCGAAGCCCTGATGCCCAGTCCTAATTAACTGGTGGAACCATTTCCCACCATTTCTTCTGTACTTCAGACATCTTGAATGTAGTAATTCCATGTTGTAGGGCCCGCCTGCTCTATGCATTGTGGGTAGCTTAGCAGCATTCCTATCCTTCTTCCAGGTAGCCCAACATGTACCCAGGCATGGTCAGGTGTCCCCAGCTGAGAACTACTGCCATTCATGTACCATATGCACCAACCCAATTGAATGGCTTGCTCAGCCTTCCTCTTTGCACCTACCCTCGTCTCCCTGGTTCCTAACTGATTATTCTATAATTGTAACTATCAACTCCCACCAATATGTCAAAGACTAGTTGAAAGGAACCTTCCAGTGACTCACCTCTTCCTGTCACTAGTTGTGACCTTCTCCTGTACAAATGGGAGAGCAGCATCCAGAGTGTTGGTGCTGGAATCCCATGGTGGGTATCATCGGTAGGTAGGAAGAAGAGGTAGGGTGAGTCCTGTCTGCAGTGTTCTTTTTCTCAGGGATGGTGATTGAAAGTGGGGCCTCATGCATGCAGCTCACATACTGAATCATTAAGTCACACCATCCAGCCCCACACTGATTTTCTAAGTTCTGCATTAAGCATGTCATTTTTGTGACTGAAAGCAAAATGCCACTGGAAAAGATATTTAGCAGTTAGTTAAAGGTTTTGCGGGATGCAAGGTAGGATTTTGTTGAGCTTGTCTTTGTAGGAAATGAGACACTGTTAGGAGGCAGAGGAGAAGAGGTAGTGGGGAAGACAGACAGTGATCAAAGTCACAATTTAGTGACAGGCAGCCAAGCTGAGTAATTCAAACATTTTTTTTTATATGCAAAGAAGTGTCAATGGTGAATACAGACAGTGAATAAGATGCCTCCTAGCCAGATGTCTCATGCCCTTTCAACTGCAGACCAAGTTTTTAGTAAGTGAGTACCTGTACAAAGTCTCAGTTGAGGGCCGCTCATATGACCTATGAGTGATCAACCATACTTTCTCTCCTTCAGCTTCCTGGAAAGAAGGATTTGTTCATTGAGGCAGATCTCATGAGCCCTTTGGATCGAATTGCTAATGTCTCCATCCTAAAGGTACCAGCCCTTTTCTCAGGGAAGTCCTGCCCTCCATTCCCCTTTAAGCATTTTTTCTGTTGACGAGCATAACCAATTTCTGAAGGGTGATGCCCTTGACAGGGTAAAGGCAAGTCAGCTCACCTGGGCAGGCAAGCAGGGGACTGATGATGAGGTTTGTGTTATGTTTTGCATTTGTTTTTTCCATTGACCGTAAGGAAGAATGGGATGGTTATTGGGATGGTTATCAGTGGATCAGATTGTTTTCTAGGATTAAACATTCAAATATCTTTGTGTCATGCTTGGGCTTTTCCAACTTTTCTGTCCATTGTCCTGGATTCTCTCTGTAGCAACATGAAGTAGACAAGCTGTACAAGGTGGAGAACAAGCCGGCCCTCAGCTCCAATGAACAGTGAGTGTCTGGGAGTCTCTGTGGCCTCCATGCTGGAGGAGGTCCCTAGGTGTATATTTGCCCTGCTTTGTCCATGCCTGAGATCTACAACCACAGTGCCTGTTATGTGGCCCAGTTCCCTGAATGTTGACAATATCATGGGCAGATTGTTAGTCTTCCTTACTGCAGTTTCTCCCACTCTGTCCTCTTCCCTCCTTCCTCCATGCTATTATCTATAGCTAGAATTATTTCTTTGTTATCCTGCTGTCTAACACCTGCAGAGGCAGCTGGAGGATGGCTCAGCTTCAGGAAGTGGGTAAAGCACTTGCTGGGAAAGTCCAGTAATCTGAGTTCAGTCTCTGGAGCCCATGGAAGGGTAGAAGGAGATAATCCACTTCACAGAATTATCCTCTGACTTCTGCACGTGGACCTGCATTCACACATACACAACAGCAATGAACAGATAATAAATAGAGTCTCCAGGATCGATGAGATGGCTTAGTAGGTAAAGATATTTGCCGCCATGCCTACCACACAACATGAGTTTCACCCACATAGGGGAAGAAGAGAACCTTCTCCCACAGGTTGTCCTCTGACCTCCACAACACAAGCTGTAGTACATGTACACACAGACAGACACACAGACACACACACACAAATAAATAAGTAAATGTTAAAAGGAAAACACTTCCAAGACTTCACATTAATTACTGGATACTGTAGTCCAGTTGAGCATCCTAAGTTTCAAGGCCTTGATGCTATCCATATAGTCTTGTTCCTCATATGTCCTTTCAAGCCTCTGTTGACATTGCTTCCACACATATTACATATATTTTGGGTTTTTTTTGTTTTTGTTTTTTGGTTTTTTTTTGGTTATTCGAGACAGGGTTTCTCTGTACTCTACCATTGCACTATATCTCCAGCCCTTTGATTTTTTTTTTAAATGTTTCTCAAACTTGAGTAGTGTATACTTTTCCTTAAAAGAAAAATTTCTAGATATGTGGAAAGTACATGCACACATCCCAGTGCATTTTTAGTATTTGATTGAAAATATATATATGCAGCACATTGGATCACCAATTGTTTAAGAACAGGAACTCCTGGATCTACTATATAGAGAGCCAATAAGACACTTACATCATCACAGTGTACCTTGCAACAGGTACATGTTACATGTTACATTACAACATGAGAAATGACTTCTGTGGATGGCACATGGTAGCTCAGAGATCTGTAGGCCTGGCCAAAGAAGGGCAAATGATTAAAGATTTGTTTTCATTTTAATTTTTTCTTAGACTCTATCTCCCTCTTCATGATTTTGCCTAACTTTCCCCTGTTTCTTACTCATCCATAGATTGTGCTTCTTAGTCAGACCCCGCATCAAGAATATGCGCTACATTGCCAGTAAGTAAGCCCATGGTACTATGTGGAGCTAAGAGCAGGGAGAAGGTGGGAAGGTTAGGAGGTCCTTGGCCATTGGACCCTTTGATAAGGAAAGACCTGCTGGGCAGGCATAGTGGTGCATATTTATAATCCCTGCTTTTTTTTTTTTTTTTTTTTTTTTTGGTTTTTCGAGACAGGGTTTCTCTGTGGCTTTGGAGGCTGTCCTTGGAACTAGCTCTTGTAGACCAGGCTGGTCTCAAACTCACAAAGATCCACCTGCCTCTGCCTCCCGAGTGCTGGGATTAAAGGCGTGCGTCACCAACACCCAGCTTAATCCCTGCTCTTTGGATGCCAAGGCAGAAAGAATCCAAGTTGAGGCTAGCCTGTGCTACAAAACAAGATCTTGGTGGGGAAAGGTGTGGGGGGAATCAGGAAGGGGAGAGAAGTTCTGTTTCCTTGTTTCTTGTCTAACAGATAGCCCATGGCTTGCTGTGCTGAACTCCTTCTCTCTATAGATCTTGTCAATGCTGACAAACTGGCAGGCCGATTTAGAAAATATAAAGTCATCTTAACTCCTCAGAAGGTGAGTTTGGTTCCTAAAGGGAAGGGGATATGAGAGTGAACCGGAAGTAGGACTCGTTGGGCAGACTATTCTGGGAACATATGAACAAACATCTACTCCAGATAGGGGACTGATGACAGAAGTGTGGATACACCAAAGTCCAACTTGGTGAACCAATGAGTTTTATTAGGGTTATTTACAGGAATATGAGAGGGGTTACTTACAGGAACAGAAATGACTCAAAAACAGCTGCATCTTTACCAAAGCCCACCTCTGGCATGGGTGACAGTCACCATGCCACAAGATAGAAATCTAGATTGTACTACAGTCTGCAGGGAGCTCAAAAGGTTGGAGAGTGTCCTTTTCAAGGGGCTCAGTTTGTCTCTGTTTCTTCTATGAAGGTGGGCTTGGCTAAGAATGGCACAGTAGTCTTTATTGCTACTATAATCTTGGGAAGGGAGGGGCCTAGTAAATCTGGTCAGTTTTAGGGACTTCCTGAAGCTGTTTTGTTGGT
This sequence comes from Cricetulus griseus, assembly GCF_003668045.3. Classification (NCBI taxonomy): domain Eukaryota; kingdom Metazoa; phylum Chordata; class Mammalia; order Rodentia; family Cricetidae; genus Cricetulus; species Cricetulus griseus. Next base: position 117,333,965 of record NC_048596.1, on the reverse strand, counting down.
TACTTGATGTTTTAAAGAGCTTCCCTGGAGGACTGAGTTTCAATCTCAGAGGAAACTATTATGCAACAGGACTGGGATAAATGGCCAGTGATATGCTGTCTTTTCCTTACATGTCTATGAGAACTAAATAAAGGGCTTGTCATCAAGCTGCCCCCAAAGAAAGTATTGTGGAATTGTGAATTATTTTGTTTTTGTTTTTGTTTTTTTGAGACAGGGTTTCTCTGTGGCTTTTGGAGGCTGTCCTGGAACTAGCTCTTGTAGACCAGGCTGGTCTCGAACTCACAGAGATCCGCCTGCCTCTGCCTCCCAAGTGCTGGGATTAAAGGCGTGCGCCACCAATACCGGGCAGAATTGTGAATTTTAAGAAGTGGCTTCTAGCTGGGCGGTAGGGGTGCATGCCTTTAATCCCAGCACTTGGGAGGCAGAGGCAGGCCGATCTCTGTGAGTTTGAGGCCAGCCTGGTCTACAGAACTACACAGAGAAACCCTGCCTTGAAGAGCAGCAACAGCAACAAACAAAAAACAAATGACATCATATAGCTTCCTTTGTAATCTCTCTCTCTCTCTCTCTTTCTCTCTCTCTCGGGGGGTTGAGGCAGGGATGGGATAGGGTGCTAGGGAATCTAATCAAGGTCTTGGTTATGTTAGGGGAATCACTCCACTACTGAGCTATTTCCCCAGTCCTAAACAGTTTGAATAGCTTTCTATGTTTGGAAAAGCTTCTGTTGTGTGTACCTGTCAACCCACATCCCTGTGGTACAGGCGCTGTGTTTCTTGCTCCTGTCTGTATGAGTGTTCCTTCTCAGTGTTTTCTCCCTGATTCTGTTCTCTGTACTTTTGTTTTGGTTTTCCCTGGACTCTTGTCCTTTACCCTCTTCATGGAATACACACACACACACACACACACACACACACACACACACACCGTGCACACACACACTCACACAACACACACACTCACACAACACACACACTCACACAACACACACACTCACACACACACAAACACACACACATTTTCTTTTGAGACAGCTGTGTTACTCAGGTTAGTTTTGAACTTGCCTTGTAGCTGATGAGCTTGGGATCCTGATCCTCCTATTTCTTCTAGGTTTGGAGTACTGAGATTACAGGTGTGCACTACTATCCCTGACTCCTCTTTATATTTTTTCTTGGATAAAGCTTGACCTTTTGTGGGATAGGTTCTTACTATATAGCTTAGGCTTGCCTTGAATTTATGATTCCTGCCCAAAATGCTAAGGTTATTACAGGTTTATTTCATCCTGTCCACCTCAAACCATTTAAACACAGTATATATGTCATTGACTCCAGGGCTGGATCTCAACATCTTAGTGTGTCCAGAGTCCTCATGGCTGTGTCCCTGAACAGACCCCCCACACCAGTGATTTCTGGAACACCTACATGCTTTTCTTCCTAATTGTCCCAGCACAGCTCTTCCCTCAAAGACTGCTAAAAGCCTACTGCTTTATAATGTTTTCCTAGTTTCTAAGGGAGATGAAAAAGCATAGTACATGAGTAAAACTGATGAAAGAGAAATGAAATTTGGGGGATGGATGGTTCTAGTGGTTCTTTTTTGTTTGTTTTTGTTGTCTTGACATGGTTTCTCTGTGCCTTTGGAGGCTGTCCTGGAACTAGCTCTTGTAGACCAGGCTGGTTTCGAACTCACAGAGATCTGCCTGCCTCCCGAGTGCTGGGATCAAAGGCATGTGCCACCACTGCCCAGCCTAGTGGTCCTTTTTTTTTTTAAAAAAAATATTTATTATTTATACAATATTCTGCCTGTATGTATGATTACACGATAGAAGAGGCACCAGATCCCATTATAGATGGTTACCATGTGATTGCTGGGAGTGAACTCAGGACCTCTGAACCCTCTCTCCAGCCCTCTAGTTGTCCATTCTAAATTGATGAGTTTAGGTATCCTATCTTTTGGATTCTGTGATTAATATCCTCACCATTGTCTCCGGTTATTTCTACTACTATCACGAAATACCTGAGACTGTAATGTATAAAGGCTTACTTTAATCCATTCTGTAGGTTCAGGATCGAAGGGGCATGTCTGGTGATGGCTGTCTTGCCAGCAGAATCTGGCAGTGATGCAAACCAAGAGAGCACATGGGTGACAGACAAGAGAGCACATGGGTGCACTCTGATCTCTGCCTCCTTTTGTAAAGCCACCGGTATTCGATCATGGAGCCTTCACTCTGATGACCTTACTTAATCTTAGTGAATTCTAAAGACTTTCCTCTTGATACCATAATTAGATTAGCTTTGCATTCTTTTTTTTTTTTTTTTTTTTTTTTTTGGTTTTTTGAGACAGGGTTTCTCTGTGTAGCTTTGGAGCCTATCCTGGCACTCGCTCTGGAGACCAGGCTGGCCTTGAACTCACAGAGATCCACCTGCCTCTGCCGCCCAAGTGCTGGGATTAAAGGCGTGCGCCACCAACGCCCGGCCTTAACTTTGCATTCTTAATATCTCACAGCAGAGATTAATTCAACAATGGCTCCCAGAGGACATACACATACCTCATCCAAACCCTGGCCCTGACTGTAGAGGAACTCCAGAGAAATGGAAAGAAGGGCCAAGGGTATAGCTTGCTGGTAGAGTGGTTTCCTAGCTTGTATGAGGAGTCGTGTCCCCCCCCTGCCAGTTGTTTTTAAAAAATATTTATTTATTGTGTGTGTGTACCACACTCATGCACATAGGGATGGTAGGTAGTAGTGGTCAGAGGCCAACTTTTGGGACTCAGTTCTGTCCTTCCACCATGGACCCAGGGATAAAACTCAGGTTGTTAATCTTGCCGAGGCATCTCCCCGGCCCTTTTTCCTTTTGAGACATAATGTCACTCATTATCCTAGGATGGCTTAGAACTTACTATTCATCCCAAACTGCATTGAACTCCCAATCTGCCTGCCTCAGCTTCCTCAGTGCTGGGATTACAGATGTATACCACCACTGTCTGCTGAGGTCTGGGTTTGAGTGCCACTATGCTATTCATATTTTTACATCGTGACAGATAAAGCCTGTTAGGAAAGTTTAAAGAGGGAAAGATTTATTTTGGCTCTAGATTTTTAGAGGTTTCAGTCCATGGTTAACTAGCTCTATAGTTTTTTTTTTTTTTTTTTTTGGTTTGTTGTTGTTGTTTGGTTTGGTTTTTTTGTTTGTTTTTTGAGGTAGGTTTTCTCTGTATACCTTGGCTGTCCTGGAACTTGCCCTGTAGCCCAACGTGGCCTCAAACACAAGATTCACCTGCCTATGCCTCTGAAGTGCTGGCATTTAAGGCGTACCGTTTAATCACACCAGATCTATTTCCATTGCTTTACAGCTGGAGACACCCTTACAGATACATTTAGCAGGGTGCTGACCAGTCTTTGGATGTCTCCAATCCAGTCAGGTTGCCACTCAAAATTACCATCCCATCTAGTGTCAGAAAAAAACAAGGGGAGAACAGAAGAAAGTTGTTACTAATCAAATTTCCTAATGGGCTGATTAACTTTTCTCTTTCAGTTTTATGCCTGTGAGATGGTGCTTGAGGAGGAGGGAGTCTATGGAGGTGAGCGGAGCTGAATGTGAGTGAAGGCAGAGGGAACATTTGAAGAAAGAAATCGCTCCTGTTTCCTCTTCCCTTACTCCTGTTGGTCTAGTGAGAAGTCCCCGGAGTGAGACTGGGAATAGGACCCAAATGAGAACAGTACGGGAGGCTGGGGCTAGAGTGGCGAAGGCCCAGCTGCTGCTTCTAAAATTGCCACCAGAAACAGGCAGTCTAGACGCCTCTTTGTGCCCTACTGTGTCTCCCACAGTCGTACTCCTTCCTCTCCCTTCAGCCTCATCGTGTGCCACTCATTTCCTTAACTTGTTACCTTTTTTTTTTTTTTTTTTTTTTTTTCGAGACAGGGTTTCTCTGTGTAGCTTTGGAGCCTATCCTGGCACTCGCTCTGGAGACCAGGCTGGCCTCAAACTCACAGAGATCTGCCTGCCTCTGCCTCCCGAGTGCTGAGATTAAAGGCATACGCCACCACCAAGGCAACTTGTTACCTTCTAATCACCAAGGCTTTGTGCTTGCTTTTCCTCTCAATGAGATTGTGCTCTACCCTGAGGATTTCCCCCACCTAACCTTACTCAGTTTCTAAGCCCTAAGGTTACATCTTTAGAGAGGTGTTTACTTCTGTAGCTCAGGTGTTACTTGTGGGTCTGGGCAGGATGTTCCCATGTTTTCTTGGCCTTCTAGCAAAGTGATTGAAAATAAGTGCTGACATATATCTGCAAAAGAATCAAATAACTTAATTTGGAGTTAAGTGTGGGTGAAGTGTCTGTCCTGCCCAGTCCTGCAGCTGTTTAGTCCCAAATAAACACACAGATGCTTATATTAATTATAAACTGTTTGGCCGCCGGGCGTTGGTGGCACACGCCTTAATCCCAGCACTCGGGAGGCAGAGGCAAGTGGATCTCTCTGAGTTGGAGACCAGCCTGGTCTACAGGAGCTAGTTCCAGGACAGCCTCCAAAACCACAGAGAAACCTTGTCTCGAACCCCCCCCCCAAAAAAAAAAACTGTTTGGCTGATGGCTCAGGCTTCTTATTGGCTAGCTCTCTCTTAATTATTAACCCATTTCTGTTAATCTGTGTATCTCCACGTGTTCTTGGCTTACTGGAGAATGCTCAGTGTCCTACCTTCTTGGTGGCTACATGGCATCCCTTTGACTCTGCCTACTGCCTTTCTTTATCCCTGTTTGGATTTCCCACCTGGCTAAATCCTGCCTGTCCATTAGCTGAAACAGCTTTTTTCATCAACCAGTAAGAGAAACATTCACAGCATATGGAAAGACATCCTCTGTCAGTTAAGTGATAGTATAGGTTATAAAAGGATACATGCCAAGATTGTCAGTAGGCTACTTTAGTGAGAGTACTCCAGGACTCCTGGCTAGTGATCTCTCTTTCTCTTTTTTGAGACAGGGTCTCTATATAGTCCTAGTTCTTCTAGAACTCACTATATATATATAATATATAATATATATATATATATATATATATATGGGCCTCAAATTCACAGAGATCCTCCTGCCTCTGCCTCCCAGTGCTGGGATTAAAGGTGTGCACTCCCACACCTGGCCTGTGATCTCTTTTTATGGGGTCTAAAGGAAGGAAGGGCTGGTAACAGTCATAGTTTGGGTGACTCTTCCTTTTCAATGATACATTAAGTCATATATTTATCTTTTCTGTTCCCCATATCTCTTCCCATAATTTGTCTAATTTTAATCATATGCTTGCCTAACTATGCATAAACGTAAGATGGTAAAGAGGAGAGTATCTCTAAGAGGTCACTTGAGGATGCAATTCAGGTCATATCAGCCCTTCTATTCTTTGTACCTGGTATATTGGAAATACACTTGAATAAAAACTGTCTAAATTTGATTGTTACTGGGGTGGAGAAATGTATAATATTGTTCAGAGATGGGAGTAGGTATAGTCTAGTGCAGGTGGAAGTTTGAGGGGTTCTGAAATTGCTATGTTGTGAGGATAGATTGTTTGGACAGGAGTGTGTGTACATAGTAAATGAAAGCTAAGGAACTACACTGCCAAGTGCATTATTGTAAGGGCCGGGGAGCTGTATGTAAGTAAAACTAAACAGAGTCTCAGACTAAACTCTCCTATGCTTGACTACTTTACAAGCAGTCCTTGAGCTTGTAATCTTGCCCCACTTTCCTGCAGAGCTGGTCTTATAAGCCTAGGACATCAGGCTTGGCTTTATTTTTTATTTGAAGTACTGGGTATGGTGTGTGTAAAGAGCCTTGCATATGCTAGGCAAGTGCTCTACCACTGAGCTATATTGTGGCTCTTTTTTTAACTATTTATTTATTTATTTATTTATTTTGGAAACAAGTGTCTCTCTTGTAGACCAGGCTGGACTCGAACTCACAAGTGTCTCTCTATGTATCCCTAACTGGCCTTGAACTCAGAGATCTGCCTGCCTCTGCCTCCTGAGTGTTGGTCTTAAGGGTGTGCACCATCATGGCTGTTCTCTATTACTTTCTTATGTTGGGTCAAAGTTTCACTAAGTTACTTAAGCTGCCTTTGCACTCTAAAGCCTAGACAAGCTGGGAAGTCATTCCTTTACTTTTAGTTGTGGTTAACCCAAGGAATATTTGTGCTCATAGTTTTTCTGATGGGACTAGAACCTAGGGACTCATATATGCAAAGCATGCATTCTACACTGCAACCCCAGGGCTTACTATTTTGCTTTTTGCGGAGTATAACTATAATAAATATTGTATCATAATTCGTCTGCTGCATTTGTCCATCACTAGATCATTAGTTCCAGAAGATTGTGAGGGAGCCCATTTTGTTCACTGCTGTCTTTCCAGTGCTTGATACAGTCCTACATGTAGGTGAATTTCAGTATTATTTGCTGGATCATAAATGCAGATGAATGTTTTCTCAGCACTTGTTCTTGACCCCCTAATATAAACCACTATTTACCACATTGCTTTGTGAGCTGCTGTGTACATGTCTACTTCTCTGACTGCATTAGATACTCCTTCAAGGCAGACTGTTTCTTACTCTGAGTCTTCAGTACTAACTGTAATAATTGGCATATAGCAGTCACTCAAACATCCGTTGCATGACTATAGCAGACCTTCATTTAGCATGTAACCAAGTACCTTTTGCCTGAAGGCTGATGTTCTCTGTCCCCACAGATGTGAGCTGTGATGAATGGGCCTTTTCTCTGCTGCCTCTCGATGTGGATCTGCTGAGCATGGAACTGCCAGAATTTTTCAGGGATTACTTCCTGGTAATGCAGGGCCTTGAATCTTGGTACTGAGAGATTTATGGGGTTCAGTGGACTAGGAATATTGACACCTTTTTTCCAACTCATGTAATTATTTATCATGAGTGACAGTGATTTCACAGTTGAAGGCTGCAGGTTGTTTTGGATAGCACTTCTGTCAGGACAGTGTTAGCTATTGCTGTGGTCAAACAGGTGAGAAAGCCTCTTACAGAAAGAAAGATTTATTGTTTTCACTCATGATGTCAGGAGTTTCAACTCATCATGTCTGAGAGGGCACAGCAGAACAACTCATGATGACCAGGAAGAAAGAGAGAGAGTACCTGCTTTAGCAGGCTTTCTCCATCTGTTCCCCTTATCCTGCCTAGGGACTTACTCAGTCATGGATGGTCTGTTCCCCCTCAGGGTAGTCTTATCTTGCAGTTGTCCTCTCTGGAGACACCCTCACACACATACCCAGGGTTAGCCTTACTACTCTCCTAGTGCTTTGCACTCCATCATGTTGACTGTTAACCATCACAAAGGGCCGTAAAATGAACTTCTTCCGCATTCCCCAGATACCACCATCCCCCTCCAGGGCATCTAGGGCTAGCCATTCTCCGCTGCATCAGATGGGTTGACATGGGTTCTTGTGGGCATGTGGTCTCTGCAGGAAGGTGACCAGCGTTGGATCAACACTGTGGCTCAGGCCTTGCATCTTCTCAGTACTCTCTATGGACCCTTTCCTAACTGTTATGGCATTGGCAGATGTGCCAAGGTACGAGTATGAGCAGAACTCTTGTCCTTAAAGCCTATTTTCTGTTTTCTTTACCCAACAAAGGTTATCCCTAGGCATCTGTGGCATAAAGGATATTCATTCCCTAGCTTTTATGTCCCAGGATGGTTGCCTTAAGAGGAAAGTCGGTGTGGCCAACAGAAGCAAGAGCTTCTAGGTTACATCCTAAGTCTATTTTGGGGGCAGGGGAACATTTTCCCCAGTGATGTGGGAGAATAGGCTCATATTCCTCGCTGTTAACTCCCTTCTTGGGGACAAGACAGAGTATGCCACGGAAGGGGTTGGCCTCTGTATGTATGGGACTTCAAGAGGACCTGGACATAAAACAGATTGTTTTGGGCTCTGGTAGATGTCATATGATCTGTGGAGGAAACTGGAGGAGGAAGAGGACAGTGAAACCAAAGGTCGAAGACCAGAGATTGGACACATCTTTCTCCTAGACAGAGGTAAATGTTGGCCAGCGCTCTTCCATCTTTGGGTCCCAGAAGGCAGGAATATGGAAAATGTGCTGGCAAAGTTGGGGTCCTAAAGTGAGGGCTGTAAAAATCTTCATAGTGATTGTGAACATGGGCACTTGTGGAAGTTCTTGAGCTGACACTGAGCAAACTGAATAGAAGCTGGGTCTGGGGCTTCACTGTTGGGATCTTGGTTTCAGACATGGACTTTGTGACAGCACTTTGCTCCCAAGTGGTTTACGAGGGCTTGGTAGATGACACTTTCCGAATCAAATGTGGTAAGTGTTGTGATCCTCTGCATCTTGCCAAAGTGGAAATGACCCCAGCCTCTGGCAACTCCCATAGTAGAGCAGTACTTGTAGGGGAGACTGGGGATGATAGGAGACCTTTAGCTGAGGTCAGAAATGAGTAGAAGGCCCACAGTGGAGTTCCTAATACCTGTCTCTCTGCCCTCAAAGGGAGTGTCGACTTTGGCCCAGAAGTCACATCCTCTGACAAGAGCCTGAAGGTGCTACTCAATGCTGAGGACAAGGTGAGGGTACCCATGTAACAGGGTATTTACCCAGGACCACTGCTACACAAAGCTGCGGTCCAGCCCTGGGCAGGAGGCTGAATCCCTGGGAGGTTTCCCCCTATCGATTAAGATCAGACCCCAACCAGGCATGGTGGTTCCCATCTGTAATTCTATCTTTTGGAAGATGGAAACAGATGAAACAAGAGTTCAAGACCAGCCTCAGCTACATATGACGGTCTCAAAATCTAAAAATAAATAACCCAAAAGATTAGATCCAGAACATAATGGATGGACCTGGTACCCGCCTTCTAATACCATCTTGGCTCTGGTGATACATTGGCTAGTACAACACTTCGTATGCTGTTATTATACTCATGAGGCAGGCTGGGGCCTGTTACAGTTCTGGCATAGTAAGTGGTTCCTGTCTTGTTCTCTCACAGGTGTTCAACGAGATCAGAAATGAGCACTTCTCCAATGTCTTTGGCTTCTTGAGCCAGAAGGCCCGGAACTTGCAGGCCCAGTATGATGTAAGGTTCCAAGCCCTACTCTGTTGTGCTTCTTCAGTGTTCCCGTTCTAGTCCTATGATAGGCCTCCTGTGTCTGCTCATGGGTGGGCAGCAGTTGAGGGAGGTTTCTCAGGGGGTGCTGACCTATGGGGACATCTCCACAGCGCCGGAGAGGCATGGACATAAAGCAGATGAAGAACTTCGTGTCCCAAGAACTCAAGGGACTAAAACAGGAGCATCGCCTGCTGAGTCTCCGTAAGTGCTAGCCTGGGGGTAAGGGAAGGTGACTGTGTGTCCTCCAGGGTAATGCTGCTGACAGTCATTACCTTCTTCCAAGAGGAGACTCTTGTTCTCTTGGCAGATAGTCTCAATTGGTTTAAAATAGGGAAAAGTGCCTATGGATTTTCCTTTATGAGCTTTTTATTCTAGCAATCAAGGACTATCCTTCTAGAGCCAGGAAAGTCAGTTTTTTGTCCTGTCTGCAGATATTGGGGCCTGTGAATCAATCATGAAGAAGAAAACTAAGCAGGACTTCCAGGAACTAATCAAGACTGAGCATGGTAAGTGCAGGAGCCTCACCCAGTTCTTCTCCTGCTCCTACCCCTCTGGCTCCTAGCTCTCTCCAGCTGACAGTGCTGGCTGTGTAGAATGTTGGGGGTCCCTCCACTCCACCCAAGGATGGAGAAAGAGATAAGGTGACAGACAAATCTTAGCCAAGCTGATCCCCAATGATGGGCTGTTTTCTGATCTCTCACAGCGCTACTGGAGGGCTTCAACATCCGAGAGAGCACCAGCTACATCGAAGAACACATAGACCGGCAGGTGAGTGTGTGTGCTGGGCGGCTGTGGATGGGGTTTAGGGTGGGGTTGCCTAAGCAGAAGAAAGAGAAGAGCATGCATCCTGAAATGTCCAGTCTCCTGACCCTTCCTTCCTGTGCAGGTGTCACCAATAGAAAGCCTTCGCCTCATGTGTCTTTTGTCCATCACTGAGAATGGTGAGCCCAAAAGATTAAAGCCTCAAATGCTGGATTCAGGAACAGAAGGATTGATTTGCAAAGACGAATTTCCGAAAACAGGATTTTTTGTTTGTTTTTTATTTTATTTTTTGTCATTTATTTAATTCATTTTCCTTTAAAAGGAAGGTTGCCTTGTTTGGGGTAGATCATCAGCAGGTCATGGGAGCTTACTGTTCAGCTCTAAACAGGGCCACCTCCAGCCCACTCCATGATGCCTGTCATGTTAGGTTTGCAGTGGCATTTCTCTCCTCAGTCCATTTGTCCTGTCTTCAGTAAGATTTCCTGAGAAAGCTTAAGGCCCACACCTTTAATCCTAGCACTTGGGGGCCAGAGACAGGCATGATCTTGGTGATTTCAAGGCCAATCTGGTCCACAGAGTGAGTTCCAGGATAGCCAGGGCTGTTAACACAGAGAAACCCTGTCTCGAAAAACCAAAAACCAACCAAACAAAAAAACCTTACTCTGGAACCAGGAAAAATGACTTTAAAAAAGTAAGCACTTCCATAAAGCCCCAATTCTGTACCCTTTCATGGCAACATGTTTTTACTGTTGACCCTTTCAGTGGTCAGTGAACCACTCTGCTCTCTTCCTGGAGACACATTCTGCTTCCTCTAGGTATGAAGCCCAACTTCATAACTCTGTGGAGAAAAACATTTGAAATCTTTGGAATTCTTCACTCCTTTTGTTTCCCAGTAGCTGTAAATCAGTTCCAATACCTGTCGCCTTGCTGGAATGTACAGGAGGTCCTGCCTTTCTCCTGACACATCTTTCACATTCTCTCGATGGGATTGGCGAGACTGTCCTCAGCTCCTGTGGCTGCCTCAGAGCTCTTCTTTAGACCAGACACTGGGCTTCAACTTCTGAGCAAATTACGTTAGGCCGTCCATTTGCAATCAGCTATGACCTATTCACAGTCCTTCCTCTTGGTTATGGTGTGGTTTGATTGGTTTGGCTGTCCCCTTCTGGGCCCTCAGCTGGCCTTTGTTTTCTCATGTACCTGCCTTCTTTTCTGTATTCTTAGGATTGATCCCAAAGGATTACAGATCCCTGAAAACACAGTATCTGCAGGTAAGACTGGGGGGATATGGTCTTTCTTTCCATTTAAAAATTACATTTGCCCTGCAGTGGTGGCTCATGCCTTTAATTCCAGTACTCAGGAGGCAGAGGCAAAGGCAGGCAGATCTCTGTGAGTTCCAGGCCAGCCTTGTGTATAGAGCTAGCTCCAGAACACCCAGGGCTACATAGAGCAACCCTGTTTCAAAAAACAAAACAAAACAAAAAAAAATAGTTTCTGCTACTTTTTTCACCTCCTTGTTGTTGCTATACACAAGATCTGTTGCCATACACAGAGTAGACTCTGCAGAGAACAACTATGGATTCTTCCCCTCCCCTCTGCATCACTAACAGTGCTGGTTGTTTTGTAAGCAATCAGTGGATAACTGACTTGCAAATCTAATTTAGAGCTATGGCCCTGAGCACCTGCTAACCTTCTCCAATCTGCGCCGAGCTGGACTTCTAACAGAGCAGGCTCCGGGGGACACCCTCACAGCAGTAGAGAATAAAGTGAGCAAGCTGGTGACTGACAAGGCTGCAGGTGAGCCCCCATCTCCCCACCCCTGGGAACTGTTCCTTGTTTTATATCAGGTGGAGCCTTCTGAGATAGAGGGGATAGAAAGGGATGATGTCACTACAGCTGCTACTTCTGCTAGTAAGAGCAGTTTCCATAGACTTTATACTGTCTCAGTTAGGGTTTCTATTGCTGTGAAGGGACACCATGACCACAGCAACTCTCATAAATGAAAACATTCAATTGGGGTGGCTCACTTACAGTTTCAGAGGTTCAGTCCATTATCATTATGGTGGGTAGCTGAGAGTACTAAATCTCGCAGACAACAGGAAGTCAACTGAGACACTGGCAGTATCTTGAGCATAGGAAACCTCAAAGCTCACCTCCACGGTGACACACTTCCTCCAACAAGGCCATACCCTCTCCAACAAAGCCACACCTCCTAATAGTGCCACTCCCTATGAGATTATGGGGCAATTACATTCAAACTATCACACATACTTAGCATGTGCTGACTTTTGACTTATGAGTTGTCACTTTATCCTTCAAGAGGAAGGTGTTTTTCCCTTGTTTTTCTTCTGAAGAAACTGAAGCTTAGGGAAATTGACTTGTTCACAGTCCCTCACTACATTAGGCTCATTGTATTCTAATGTTGGTGCCTAACCTTGTATACTGCATTGAGTGGGCAGCTGATACTCTGTAGGGGAAATACAGTATGCTGAATGTCTTGATCAGTTCCAGGGAACTGTAGGGAATGATTTCAGTGGCAGGAAAGATGGGGCAGGGCATTGGTGTATCATTCTTTCCTACCCTCAGTGGTGTTGTGAATCTATAGATACAAGGTGGAACCTAGCACAGATTTCTTCCCCAGGAAAGATCACTGACGCCTTCAGTTCTCTGGCCAAGAGGAGCAATTTTCGTGCCATCAGCAAAAAGCTGAATTTGGTATGTGGAACATTTATTGTTTCTTGATAGTGTACTTTGAATCCATATTAACCTGTATGTTGTTGCATTTTCTTCGTGTGTGTGTGTGTGTGTGTGTGTGTGTGTGTGTGTGTGTGCGCGCGCGCGTGAATACTTACATACTATAGCAATAGTACACATGTAGAAATCAGAGGAAAACTCAGGTATCAGTCCTCATCTTCCACCTCATTTGAGATGACATCTGTGTTGTTTTTCCAGTCTAGCCATCTCTCAGCCCTGTGACATTGCATTTTTATGACAGTCCTTTGGCAACTTTACAGCATAAGCTTAATTTAGTGATAAGACAAAACATAAAGAACCACTGTTTAATAAACATGTAATAGCACCTGTCAATGCTAGAGAACACTGAGAAGTATGGGTTTCCCTGCTCCCTGTCAAGGGGCTAGAGAAAAGAACTGGAAAAGAGCCCTCCATCTAGCACCTTCACAGAGAGCAGAGGAACTCCTAGAGAGGAGAGGCAGGTATTCAATACAATGGTTGTCTTGGCTATGGACCCCTGTTTTCAGGGCCTTTGCTGGCTCTCACTAGTTAAAATGTGAACTTGGGGTGTGCTACTTTTATCAGACCTTTAAAAGGATAGAGTGTTGAGCTGTGACCTGTCTAATGCTAATGTAGTACCTTTGCCCTCTAGATCCCACGTGTAGATGGGGAGTATGACCTGAAAGTCCCTCGAGACATGGCTTATGTCTTCAGTGGTGCCTATGTGCCTCTGAGCTGCCGAATCATTGAGCAGGTGAGAAAGAATCACTTTTGCCTTATTCCTATTTCATTCTTTAAGCTTCCTCTTGGTCTTTGGCCGATCTCAACTTTCACTTCTCAAACAAGACACATGAGTTTTGCTGGTATTCCTTTCCTTTGCCAAACTTTCTGTCCGGAGACTTGAAACCAGTGTTTATACCTTCCTAGGTGCTGGAGCGACGGAGCTGGCAGGGCCTGGATGAAGTGGTACGGCTGCTAAACTGCAGTGAGTTTGCATTCACAGGTATGTAGCATTGCTAGTGGTGCAGGGGATAGAAGAGGGGTGGACTGGACACATCACCCAGAACTAGTGTGTGAGCGAAGGTGGGAGTCTACTCTGCTCTTTACAGACATGGCTAAGGAAGACAAGGCTTCCAGCGAGTCCCTGCGCCTCATTTTGGTGGTGTTCTTGGGGGGCTGTACATTCTCAGAGATATCAGCCCTGCGGTTTCTGGGCAGAGAGAAAGGTAAGAGAAAGAAAGTAAGAGCAGGGATGCGTGGGTCCTGGGGAACACATGCCCTGCACAGGAAGGCTTTCCTTCTGGCTGTGGTACCACTTGCATAGCCTTGCTTTGGGTTGCTATAGCAGGAGGCAGGAGAACCCAGATCCATAAGGGATGGCACATTATAATGCCCCAGAGACTGCTACTGATGCTCTAATCTTCTATTTTTCTTCCAACTTGCTGGAGCCAGAGTCTTACTCTGTTGCCCAGGCGGGTCCAGATGTTTCTATGCCTGTAAAACCTACATTCTGATGGGGGCACTGTGCAACTGGTGGGCTTGCTCTGTTGGGATCTAAGATCTGCTTTTAGTCACTTCTGCTGCTTGTCTTGACTCTTAGGGTACAGATTCATCTTTCTGACAACAGCCATTACAAACAGTGCTCGCCTCATGGAAGCCATGAGTGAGGTGAAAGCCTGAAGTTTTCTTGGCCAGTATCTGATTGTGGACCCCAGTGGGATGCTGGTGTTTGACCTCCACCTGCTAGAAGAATCCCTCAGCTATACTTCTCGGAGCTAGGGACTTTGAAACTAATTTGGGCTTTAGAGAACATGTCTGAGGAGAGAATTCATGTTCTGTCCCCCAGGATATTATTTTGTTTATAAATTTAGCCCATGCTGCTAAGATATGCAGGGAGAGGTATCCTTTGCTAAATCCTATTTGAATATTATTGTAAATAAAGCCTCTGTTCTCAAATGCAACATCTTGTTAGTTCTAAATACACGCTCCCTCCTTTACACAGTTGGCTGACCTAAGGGCTTCATATGCTTCATGGCCTGGACTCTGGGCCTACTTCAGTTCTTCCTAGTAACAGTCAGCTAGCATGCTCTGCACCAGAGTTTCCTCAAGTGTAAAAGGAGGAGGGTGGATTCAGTGGTCAACAAATACTTTTCCATTCTAAAATTCTGTGGTTCATTACACTTTCTGAAAACAAATCTATTATTGCTCTAACTTAAAGAGACACTCTTGTTTTGTTTTGTTTGTTACTTTTTTGAGACATGGTCACTGGCTAACCTAGACCTATATAAACCAGGCTGGACTTGAACTTGCAGCATGCTTGTAGGGAAAAAGGGCCAGCCAAAGAAATACACTTTGGCCTTGCAACCAGAACCAAAGAAATACACCCTGGCCCTAAAACGAGAGCCAAAAGGCCAAAAAAGGACCAGTGAAAGAAACACACTTTGGCCCTGAAACCAGAGCCACATCTGACCCTAATCCTTGGAGAAGACTAACCAATCCCTGAGCAAGAGATCTAGCCATTTTAAACTCAGGGATTGAAATCTGACCAATCCCCACCCTGGAAAAACTCCACCCCCTAAGAATCCCTATATAAACCCTGTGTCTGTCTGTTCAGTTTGTGGCTGTCCCGCTGTCTTCTGTCTTCTGCCACTGTGGCAGAGGACAGCCACTCTCCTGGATTCTTCCTTCCCAATAAATCTCTTGAATGAGGTTTGGGTGAGACCTTCTTTGGCCAGATCAGAGACAACTCTGTATGGAGCAGAATAGAGCAGTACTGTAGCACTTTTTGCCAGGAAACCTTCCCCTGGCTAAGCAGAGTTGAACTGTAACAACTTTGCCAGGGAAACCCTTTCCTGTTCCTGCTGGAGCAGAGCTGATACACTGGGAAGCCTTCCTGAAGCAGGGCTGTAAGCTGCTATGCTTACTGTGACCTGTGGTATTCCTTGGCTCCTGAGTGACAGAATACCTTTTTCATCCAAGCTGTAATATTCAGTATTCTGTGACTCCCAAGTGCCAGAATATTTTCCATTTGAGCTGTAACACTCCGTATTCTTTGGCTCCCAAGTGCCATAATCTATCCCCTTCCATCCCATCCGAGCTGTCACAGTGCTTACAATTCTTCCTGACTCCCAAGTGTTCTGACTACAGGTTTGTATTACTGTGTCTAGTAAATAAAATGTTTTCTGAAATTAAGAAAAACACCTTTCTGATGCCTGGCCACAGGCATGGTGGCTTTCTATAATCCCAGCACTTGAGAGGCTGAGGCATAAGGATCACTCACAAGTTCAAGATCAGCTTGAGCTATGTAGTGAGTTTCATACCATCCTGGGCTACAGAATGAGACCTTGTCTCAGAAAAACAAAACAAGGCCTGGCTTTGTAACATTTGGTAGTACATGTCTTTAATCCCAGCACTCAAAAACCAAACAAGCAAACCATAAATAAACAGGCTGGGTTCTAGGCTGGGTGGTGGCATGCTCCTATAATACCCATTAGTCGGGAAGCAAAAGCAGGCAGATAGATATGTGTGAGTTTGAAGCCAACCTAGTCAACAAAGCAAGTCCCAGGACTGTTACACAGAGAAACCTTATGTTGAAATACCAAAACAACAAACAAAACAACGAACAACGGGGTGGGGGGGGGTATCTCCAGACGTAAAATAAAGTTTTATTTGTTGGCTTAGAGCTTGTTTTACTCTGGCTGGCTTAGAATCTAGGCAGACCAGGGTGGCCTCTAACTCAGATCGATCTGCCTGAGTACTTGAGATCAAAGGCATATACCACCATACCTAGTCCTGCTATGTTTACTTTTAAAGAAAAAAAAAAAAGCCAAAGATGGACTAGGGAAGTGGCTCAGTAATTAATGGGTGCCGCAGTGGTTCTCAACCTTCCTAACGTTACAACCCTTTTACACTTCCTCATGCTGTGGTGACCCCAGCCATAAAGTTATTTCCTTGCTACTTCATAACTGCAATTTGGCTATTGTTAGGAATCGCAATGCAGGATATCTGATAATTGACCCCTGTGAAAGGGTCGTAGGCCCAACTAGAGGAAGGAGAGAACTTGAATCCTCTAAATTGCCCTCTAGTCTCCATACATGACCACCCTGGAGACACACAAATTCAGTAAATGTAAAATTATAAAAAAGAAAAGGCAATGATGAGAATTTATAGATGGTACAGTTGGCCAATATAGAAAAATAGATAATTTCAGTTACAATTTAGTGTAAACCACACAAGATAATGTCGGATTGTGTTTTGTTTTGGATCTATAGACAGAGCAGAGTGGTTTAAAAGCTCATTAATATTCACTGTTGTGGATAACAAGGATACTCCAAGTAAAGCTTGGTGGAGATGACAGGTTAATAAATACAACCTCTTTGGAGTGTTTCAAAATTACACTTATACAAATCATTTCGAAAAAAGTAACAAAAACCAAATTCATCTCAGCTTTACTTACAAATTGTAGTCTGACTAGCAGCAACATGCTTAACTTCAAAGATACAGCCATGCCAGGAAAATGTGACACAGGTGCAACCAATGACCAGTGGGAAGGAAAGGACACACCAGTGCTTCGATGTCAGGTTCGAATTGTGAAGTTTCCCTAATTTACCTAAATTCCTATAATTTGTAAGAAAAACAAAGCCTAGCTTTTCCCCATTTGGTCGTAGCTTAATTAGGCAAGTAAGTCATCCAGTTTTTTGTTTTTGTTTTTTGTTTTTTTTTCTGGCAACACAGACATCGGTTCACCCTCCTGCCTTGGCCTCCTAAGTTATGAAAAAATTACTCAAATCTTTTCAAGTTTTTTTCTTCAGTATAATGAAGATCATTATTAACAAGTTTGTCTTAATGATTAAATGCGATAAACTTGTCTACAAAGGTACCAAGCCCAAGGTCCTGGTTTGGTCTTCTGTAAGCTTTCCTGCTAACCCCTGCTTCTCTTGGGACGTTGGAGAATAGCGAGTTGTTGAGCTGCTCTGGTAGTCTCCTTAGTCACTGCCACCGAAGCACAAAATTTCGAAACATAACGGCGCCCGCCGGGTGGGGCTCGGGTGACATCATCGTCCTCCTCCCTCCCTCTCTCCTCCCCCAGTTTGAGGCTTTAGCGGAGCTGTGGAACCCAGGGACTAGGCGTGCGCATGCGTGTGCCGAGACTCGCGCGCTGCCTTTGCAAGTGCTTCCCACGCCCGGGGCGCAGTCTGTAGGTACTTCAGCCCCCAGGCCTAGGAGGGAGCTCCAGCCGCACAGGGGCGGAACGAGGGCGGGGCTCCGTGAGTGGCGGAAACAGGAACCAATAGTCGGACGGCTCCGCCTCCGGCTGGGTTTGAATTCTGCGCGGTCCAACGGCTCGAGATCAGAGACCAGACGCGGCTCACGGCGAAGGTGGTTGCGGTTGGTTACTGTCCTCCGTCCCTCGTGAGGGAGGTGGAGGGTCTCGATTCTTGACTGCTTGAAGCCTCCGCCATGAGGAGAAGGTACTGGTCTCTTAGGGGAGGAAGCTAATACTAAAATGCGGTCTGGTACCAGGTTTGAGAGCCAGCGTACGCCCGGGCTCAGGCCCCAATGTCTGAGGCTGGGTCACTGGGTCGTGCTCGGAAGGGCAGCTGGGCCCGGGGCGACTAGCGGGGCGAGCAGCGAGCCTGACAGTGTAGCGTGGAGGCCCGGGTGGGTGCTTCTCAAGCCCAGGCTCAGCTGACCGCCGATCGCAGGTGGGAGAGCCGCCGCTGGGGCCGCCTCAGATCCCTGCTCCTCCGCCGAGGTGCAGCTTCTGACAGCCGCTCCGTGTAAATGTTGAGCCTGTAATGGTGTTGGCTTTTCATTTCTCTAAAGCCTGGAACCTCATTGCTCGGCAGGTAAGGCAAGATTGCCTTGAGGTTAGCCTAGGCTACGCAGTGAGACCGGTTCAAAAAGCCGAGAAGTTTTAAGTGTTAATGTTAAAACTTGAATTGGTGTTAATGTTTTACTTGAATTGGAAAATGGCTTGGTTTCCTTGCAAGCTAACAAACTCAAAGTGCGGAATTTTTTTTTTTTCCTGATCGTTTTAAGATTCCCAGGCACTGCTTTTGGGAGTGTCTCAGTTTGCAATCGAACCAGAACTGACTGTTGGGGCAAGAGGCTGAATGCCAGTCTTCGCACTTCTGAAATAATAGGGCTCTGTGCTGAGGCTGTACAAATGCCTTCTGAAAGTAGTGAGTGAAGTACTGTGAAATTTGTATGAGCTTGTAGTTATTGACTCTGTAATTTGTAAGAGTCTTGGTTAAGTGATTATTGATTTTGATCCTATTTTTTACCCATAGATACTTGGCCTCGAGAATGGGAATAGAATGAAAACACGTAATGAACAGTAATGTGAATACAAATTCAGTACAAGGCCAAGGATTCCAGATGATTTCATCTGAATGACATTATACTTAAGCTTTTCTAGGACTAAGATAGTGGTGCTTTATGAAGACTAGTAAAACCTTAAATGACATTTAAAGGAAACTAGTATTCTAAGTCTATTTGGATACAGTGATCCTCACCTGTAATCTACAGATTTCAGAAGCCCAAGGGAGGAGGGTTCAAGACATCCTGAACTATAGAGAGAGATCCTGTCTCAAATTTGGAGACCCAAACAGCTGAGTGTGGTGGCACACATCTGTACTCCCACAGCTCTCTGGGAGATAAAGAAAGGCAAGGAGAGTCTAGTTTAAGGCCAGACTAACATAGAGACAGTCTCTCAGAAAGTTTGAGTGTGTGTGTATGTGTTGTTCAAGCATCTTCTGGTTTTTTGTTTGTTTGTTTGAGACAGAATTTCTCAGTAGTCCTGGCTGTCTTGAACTGGCCTTGAACTCTGAGAGATCCACCTGCCTCTCTGCCTCCTGAGTTCTGGGATTAAAGGCTTGTGCTACCACCCCCAGCATGAATTTTTTTCTTTTTAAATTTCAAGCCAGGATCTTATTCTGAGTACAGGAAGACCACACCATGGCCAATGCTTTGCCTTGGTTTCAGTTGGATTTGAGATCCTTAAATTTATGTCTTCAGTTATTCTTTAAAAATATTTATTTATTTATTTGGGGGAGAGGCTTTTAAAACAGAGTCTCTACACACCCCTGGTTGTCCAGGAACTCACTATGTAGACCAGGCTGGCCTCAAACTCATAGAAATGCAACTTCCTCTGCCTTCTGGGTGCTGGGATTAAAGGTGTGCATCACTACATGTGGCCCCTTTTTTGGAGGGGGGATCTTTTTATTTTAAATTATGTGTACTTGTGTGTGGGTATTTGCACATGGGTACAGGTGTCTAGAACCAGACACCGGTACTTTGGAAGAGCAGCAATGAGTGACTTGACCCTATAGCCATTAGGAATGAGGTGATTCTCAGCTACTGAGTCTTCAAATAAATCTACATTAAACTTGATGAAACCTCACTTTGAGATGTGGATCTTCTGGTGGCCAGGGAACTTGAGCACTGGTTCAATGCGGGGACATCAATCACATGTTAACTATTCTGAAACTTGGTGATGACTTGGCTAATATGAACCCTTGCTACTGTGCCCCTGGGGCCTCCCAAAGGCACCGTGCATTCTTGTCTAAAGTTTAAGTTGGAGACACCATGGAGTCATGAATAGCCCTCAGAAAATTTTAAGATTTATTTTTAATAATGTGTATATGGGGGTGTATGTTATAATTTAAGAAAAGCAGTGCACATGAGAAAAATGCCATGGGACAGGGTTCAAGCAGAGGGGTTTTTATTAGGAAAAAGGATCATAAAAAGGGGAAGGGGGAGAACAACTTCCAAGGTCAGGAGCAGCAGGAGAAAGGAAAGAGGGGCAGAGAGAGAGGGAGGGAAGGGAACACAGTGAATGTGCACAGGTGGTGGTGCTCTTAGTGGCTGCAGCTGAGGGCGTATCCTGTCAGAACCCCAAGGGCAGGCCAGTGCAGGTGCCTGAATACTAAAGTGTGGGTATGTGCATGTCAGTGCTGCAGGTGCCTGGGGAGTCCAGAAGAGCCAGTTCACACGGTTCTGCTTTACAGGAGGAGTAGGTGTTCTTAACCACTCTCTCTCCAGGCCCCAGAACACTTAGTGTGTGCTCTTAACCACTGAGCTATCTCTCTAGCTTGAGACAGGGTCTTTGAAATTTTTTTAATTCATTATTAATGTGTACATGTACGCAGCAGCTATAAGCATGTCACAACACTAACGTGGAGGTTAGTGGACAATTTTGTAGAGTTGGCTTTTTCTCGAATGATGAGCATTGAAGTCAAGTTGTTAGTTAGACTTGTGCAGCAAGTGTTTTACCCAATGAACCATTTGTAGTGAGTCTAGATGACACCTGAGATGGAGAGATGGGTCAGTGGTTAAGAGTGTGTACTACTCTTCCAGAGTACTGGAGTTCAGTTCCTAATAGCCAGCATCTATATCACATGGGTCACGATCGTCTGTAAGTCCACTTCCCGGGAACACCTCCAGCTTCTGTTGATGACTGTATTCATATCATATACCACACACAAATATACATGCATAAAACCCTTTCTAAACAGAACCCACCAAATTCTTGTACAACTCCCGACCCCCTCACCCCACCCACCCTACTCTGACAGGGTTTCTCTGTGTAGTCCTGGAACTGACTCTGCAGACTAGGCTGGCCTTGAATTCAGAAATCCATCTGAATTCAGATGGATTTGCTTTGCTTCCTGAGTGCTGGAATTAAGGCATGTATGATCATGTGCACATTTTCCCCTTCTCCTGGGTAAATCCTAGTAGAGGAATTGTTGGGTTGTATGATAACTGATTGTTTGAGAAACTAGTACATTGTACACCAATGTGGCTACATCATCTTGCAATCTATAAGCAGTATATAAGGATATAGTTTGTTACCAATATTTGTTTTACTTTTTGGTTAGGGTAGTTCAACATAGTGTTCCTCTGTGTAGCCCTGGCTGTATGGAACTCTAGACCAGGTAGCCTGGAACTCACCTGCCTTATGTGCGCTGATGTCTTGCCTGCATATGTTTCTGTGTGAGGGTGTTGATCCCCTGGAACTGGAGTTAATATAGACAATTGTCATCTCCCATGTGGGTGCTGGGAGTTGAACCCTGGTCCTCTGGAAGAACAGCCAGTACTCTTAACAGCTGAGCCATCTCTCCAGCTCCCCCACCTGCCATTTTAATCCAGAGCAGTGGGATTAAAGGTATGCACCACCACCAATGCCCAGCTGTTGTCTGGCTTTGCTTATAGCCATCTTAGCTATGAAGCAGTATCTCATTGTGATTTTGATTTACATTTTCTTGATGACTAATGCTGAACAACCAACCATTTGTAGATCTCATTTGGAGGGATATGTGCTCAAATTCTTTTAACATTTATTTATTCAGGAAAAAAATGGTGTTTTTTGTTTTTTGAGTCAGGGTTTCTCTGTATTGTTTTGGAGGCTTTCCTGGAACTCATTCAATAGAACAGGCTGGCCTGGAACTCACAGAGATCCACCTGTCTCTGCCTCCCGAGTGCTGGGATTAAAGGTGTGCACCGCCGCCACCACCTGGCTGAGAGAGTTATTTTTAATGAGATGGTAATATCAGTTTTGACATGGCCAGCTTTTTGTTACCAAAGTAAAGTGCAAAAGGCATGCTTCTTAGGGAAGCACCTTAGCTGGACGCTGATTCATAGAAATTATATTAATTGCCTTTAATTAATAACATTTCTAAGATGAATGGAATACAGTAAATCTTTACCTTTAAAAAAATTGTTGGGCTTTCCGCCGACCGACCCAGGAACTAGAGCCCTCATCCAGTGGCTGATGGAAGCAGAGACAGACATCTACAGATATACACTGAGCTGAAATCGGGAATTTAGTTGAAGAGAGTCGAGCGAGGGGGTCTGTACCAGGTTGGAGAAACCCACAGGAACAATTGGCCTGAACTAGGGAGAGCATATCGACCCCAGATGCTGTCCGGGAGGCCAGTACAAGACTGATCCAAACCCCCTACACATGGATGTCAATAAGGAGGCCTCTGCACTCCA
The DNA here is from genome assembly GCF_003668045.3 of Cricetulus griseus. NCBI lineage: Eukaryota > Metazoa > Chordata > Mammalia > Rodentia > Cricetidae > Cricetulus > Cricetulus griseus. Next base: position 117,311,371 of record NC_048596.1, on the reverse strand, counting down.
GGGAGCCTCTGGTGGTGGATTAGTATTTCTCCTTGGTGCAAGAAGGGACTTTGAGAGCCCATCCCACGTGAAGGGTTACACTCTGGCCCTGAACACATGGGGAAGGGCCCAGGACCAGCACAGGAAGATTTGGTGGACTTTGCAGAGCCCCCCGTTGAGGGCCCTACCCTGCCTGGGGAGTGGGGGGTAAGCTGGGGGTGGGGCAGGAGGGATGGGGGTGAGGGGAGGAGAGGGAGAAGGGACTTACATGTGAAACAAGCTTGTTCCCTGACTAGATCTAATAAATAAATTAAAAAAAAATTGTTGGATTGACTGGTGACGCATGCCTTTAATCCCAGCACTTGGGAGGCTGAGGCAGGTGGATCTCCGTGAGTTTGAGGCCAGCCTGGTCTATGGAGTGAGATACAGGACAGCCTACAAAACAATACAGAGAAAACCCTGTCTTGAGAAACCAAAAAAAAAAAAAAAAAAAAAAAAATCTTGGATTAGCATACCAGTCTTTTTTTTTTTTTTTTTTTTTACATACTATGACTAGGGCTTCTATAACCACACACTATTTTCTTTTTTTGGTTTATTGAGACAGGGTTTCTCTACGTAGCCCTGGCTGTCCTAGAACTCACTCAGTAGACCATGTAGCTCTTGCCATGTACCCCAGATCCTCTGTTTGTTTAAAACAAACAAAACAAAAACGGGGTTTCTGTATGTGCAGCTCTGGCTGTCCTAGAACTATGGTAGGATTGCAGGCATGTACCACGATGTCCAACCCAACATTTTAAAATGAGTATACCAATTTATACAGCATACCAGGAATGTGAAAATCTCTTTCTTACATATTTACCAGCATGTGATTATTTATTTATTATATGCATTGATATTTTGCCTGCATATATGTTTGTACCAGGGTACCAGATCTCCTGGTACTTGACAGTTGTGAGCTGCCATGTGGGTTCTGGGACTTGAACCTGGGTCCTCTGGAAGAGCATCCAATGCTCTTAATTGCTGAGCGATCTCTCCAGCCTATAATGATATCTTTTTAAGTTTAGTCTTCCTTTGAGTTACTAGTTGTAATTTAAGAATCAAGCTGGGTGTTTTGCACATTTGTAATCCCAGTACTCTGGAGACTGAGAGAAGAATCCTGGATTTAAGGCTACCCTAGGCTAAAGAGACCTGTGTCAAGGCTTTGTTTTATAATCTCACACAACTCTGGCCTGTGCTGGGAAGTGAACATTGGGCCTTAAAGATGCTAGGCCAAGGGCTCTACCACTGAGCTACAGTCCCAGCCCTTGTTTTGTTTTCTTTTCTGTTTTGGTTTTTCAAGTCACAGTTTCTCCATGTAACACTGACTGTCCTGGAACTCAGTCTATAGTCCATGGTGGCCTTGAACTCAACAGATCCACCTGCTTCTGCTTCCTGAGTGCTGGGATTAAAGGCTCTCATTCTATTTCCCAGGTTGGCTTTAGCCTCTCAAATGCAGACTTTACAGGCATAAGATACCATACCCAGCTCTTTGCCATCTGTTTTCAGGGGCTTTTTATATGCAAGCTCTTATGTTACGACATTTTGTTTGGCTTTTCTTTTATAAAAGCATTTGTAATCCAGTATTATACTGCCATACATAGAATCATGGATCAAAGTCATTGGGTCTTACTAAGAATGAATATAATAATTTTGCTTCTGTGGCATTTAGAAGGCACAGAGAATGGCTATGGGCTTATTAAACTAGTATGCTTACAGTAATTTCATTTTACTCTTAAAGCCACTGGGAAACTACTCAATTTAGCTTTTGAAAATAGTGCTTTTAGTCTTGCGGCAGTGATGCTAGCTATTATAAGTAAAATGGTTTTATATTGATTTTCAGTGAAGTGCTAGCAGAGGAGTCCATCGTATGCCTCCAGAAAGCTCTGATTCACCTTCGGGAAATATGGGAATTAATTGGGATTCCAGAGGAACAGAGATTACAAAGAACCGAGGTTGTGAAGAAGCATATCAAGGTGAGTTGAGTGGTACTGGTCTTTCTGCAGTGAGACCAGGAGGTAGGGATGTTGCTGCCTTGTTGAGACATCAGACAGAGTGATATTTGGGGACTTGGATAGGTGACTTAGTAGGTAAAGACATCTGCAACTCCATGATATAAGCCTAAGACCTGAGCTCCATCCATATAAGGTATACAGGGAGAATTGAGTCCATAAAGTTGTCTTCTCTCCTTACACTTACTCTATGGCATTTGCATTCCTCACACATAATAATAGATAATAAAAATAATAACATTTGGTCGTTCAGACAAGGATATCACAGACTCTTCCTGGTTTTATTTAAAGCTTCTTCTGCAAAATTTGAAATTATGTGAGTTTTGAGATGCTAATTGGTTTTGTTGTGTTTTGTTTTATTCTCAGTGGCGCCAAACCTTTACCAACTGTTTTCTCTCACACAGGATCTTCTGGATAGGATGATTGCTGAAGAGGAGAGCCTGAGGGAACGGCTTCTCAAAAGCATATCCTTCTGTCAGAAGGAGCTGAGTACCCTGTGCAATGAGTTACAAGTGAAGCCATTTCAGGTGTGGCAATACAGAGTGTTTGGGGGGTGGGTTGGGGTCTGAGACAGATGACTATGTTTTAACTTAGCAATGTAAATGGAAAGCGTTCTTGGAGGGGAGATAGACTCGAGAAATGTGAAAGATAGTTACCCTATTGACATGAAATAGCTAATAGGTTATCAAACACTTCTTGCTGTATTTCAGTTTTATAGAGCATAATAATGTTTTAATTTTGAGGGGAAAAGTGGCATGAATCTTTGTTTGAAAGAGGCGGGTAGGGGGACATTGAAGAAATGGGTTAATTGGTAAAGTCCTTCCCTCATAGGCATGAGAACCTGAATTCAAGCCTCATAAACCTTGCAAAAAAGCCAGATTGCCAGGCCATAATGGCTCACGCCTTTAATCCCAGCTCTTGGGAGGCAGAGGCAAGCGGATCTCTGAAAATTCAAGGTCAGCCTGGCCTACAGAGTGAGTTCCAGGACAGCCAGGGCATCACAGAGAAACTTTGTCTCAAGGGGAAAAAAATAATGGTGGCATATGCTTGTAACTTCAGCACTGGGGGGCAGGGGCAGAGATAGGTGGATCTCTGAGGCTTAAGCTTCAAACCAATGAGAGACCTTGTCTCAAAAACACAAACTTAAAACAAGATAGCAGCTGGACAAAGACTCAGCAGTTGAGAACATGTGGTGCTCTTGCATAGGAGCTGGTTTCAGTTCCCAGCACATGTGGTGGCTTACAACTGTCCTGAACTCCAACTCCAGGGGGTCCAGCACCCTCTAGTGACTTCAGTCTAGAGTACCAGGTTCACATGCAGTACACTTAAATACATGCAGGAGAGAAGCTTATACCCTTATTAGTAATTCTTTAGAACAAAAAACAAGCTGTACAGTATTACCCAAAAGTTGATCTCCGTCTTCCATCCATTTGTTCACATATATGTATGTGCTGCTATCCACCCCACAGAATAAAGTGGGTACATAGGAGGCAAGGATACCTAGTGATACAAAGGAGGAGTACCAAACAAAATTCAACCTTTGTGGTTCTTTTAATAATCAAAAACTGCATACCACTGAACCATCCAGAATGGTTCTGAAAAGTTGGGACACATAGGAAGCTTTGAAAAGGAATGATGACGGTTCTCATGTTCCATTTACTGTTAAAGGAAAAACTTACCACCTTTGAAGGGTAAGGAAAATTGATCCCTGGCAGTCAAGAGCATTCAAGCAGACCATGACGTTAGAGCAGTTTCCGGAGATTAACATAAATGACGTGGATTTGCTACATAAAATTTCTCTTTTTTTCTTAAACTCTCAATGTGAAATTAGGTATATGAGAAGTTGGGACTACACTGGTACATCTGTCTTCCTTGAATATATGGCAAGTTTTTAACAATGCTAAATGAAACTATATTATTTGTAGAACATATAATTACCAACCACTCTATTCCCTTCTTAATCTACTAGGAATAGAGCAGGATCTACTAAATTGATTGGTTTTTTTGTTTGTTTGTTTTTTGAGACAGGGTTTCTCTGTATTGTTTTGGAGGCTGTTCTGGAACTAGCTCTTATAGACCTGGCTGGCCTCGAACTCACAGAGATCCGCCTGCCTCTGCCTCCCAAGTGTTGGGATTAAAGGCGTGTGCCACCAACGCCCGGCCTAAATTGATTGTTATTGGTAAAGAGATGTTCATAGGACTTTTAGTGTAAGTATTCTATTAATAAGAACTAGATATATCATCTTCTAGCTAACCAAAGTAAGCTTTCTGATCCACGTATTGCAAAAGTATTCTGGTGTTTAAAACAGTCAGACTCAACAAAATAGATTGGATTGGTGGGAGCATAAAATGAGGACCTTTTGCCAAAAATGATTTCAGTTTTGCAAGATGAGATGAGTTCTGGAGTTAGCTAGGTGACATGATGATTACACAGCTATTTTTACAATTGCTTCTTAACTTAGACTTACATCCTAATAAAGCCATCATAAATTTTAGAAAATTGTACAATTGATCCAATTCAGTTACTGGAAATTGTAGCTTACACTTGGTTATTATACATACACACAAAACACTGCCTAGAGTTGGGCACCATCATACACAAATGTCCAACCTGTAAATTGATATAAAACTAATCTAACCACTGTGGATGCAGTTCAGTGGTAGAAGTTTGACTAACATGATGTCCTAGTTTGTTTTGGCTTTTTGTTTTGTTTTGTTTTTCGAGACAGGGTTTCTCTGTAGTTTTGGAGCCTATCCTGGCACTCGTTGTGTAGACCAGGCTGGCCTTGAATTCACAGAGATCCTCCTGCCTCTGCCTCCTAAGTGCTGGGATTAAAGGCGTGCGCCACCAACGCCCAGCAATGTCCTAGTTTTAACCTCTGATATTGGTGAGTAAGAAGAGATCAGGCCAATAAGATGATATCAGTGGATAAAGCATTTATCATGTAAAAGCCTGCTGACCTGAGTTCAATCTCCAGAACCCACCTAAGAATGAGTGGAAAGAATCAACTTCATAAAGCTGTCTTGTGACTGTCATATTCATGTCATGGCAAAGTGCATGTTCCCCTACTATACACAAACAACAGTAATAAAGTTAAATTTATAAAAGTAGATTTAAAAAAAGTTATAAAGTTCTTAAAACATGAGATCTTTATTGTTAGTGGTATGATTTTTTTTTTTTTTTAATTTATTGTGGGTGTGTGGTTGTGCACATGCCATTGGCATGTAGAGGTCAGGGGACAACTTCCTTGAGTTGGTTTTATTCTTCTACCATGTGGGTTCTGGGGATCAAACTCAGATTGTCAGGCTTGACAACAAGCCTTTACACTACAAGTCATCTTGACAGCCCTGTTCTCAGGTATGAACTGTGTATGTTAGTTTATGTCACAGTGTCAAAAGGTTGTACATGCCCGATTGTTGCTTGGTGTGATAATGAAGGCCTGTAATCTCAGCATGTGGAAACCTGCGCCAGGAATATCTCAAGCTCAGGGCTACTGAGACCATCTCAAAAAAAAAAAAAAAAAGTATTTCATAGTTCCTATAATTTGAGTTCTGTATTGAAAGTGAAAAACTGGCTGTGTTCATACTTGCAATATAGATTCTGCAGAGTGCATATTGTTTTTGCCCCATTGTGAAGATGAAAAACCATGAAATCTATTGCTAAGTTGAAGACTAGCTGTAATACCACTGCACTATACACTTAAGAATGATAATGCAGGGCGTTGGTGGAGCACGCCTTTAATCCCAGCACTTGGGAGGCAGAGGCAGGCGGTCCCTGTGAGTTCGAGGCCAGCCTGGTCTCCAGAGCGAGTGCTAGGATAGGCTCCAAAGCTACACAGAAAGAAACCCTGTCTGAAAAAAAAAAAAAAAAAAAAGAAAGAAAGAAAGAAAGGTAAAGATGGTATGTAGGGCAATAATTTAGGGGTATTTTACCATGGTAAAAAATTGGAAAAGGAAGTTGGGCATGGTCATCCATGCCTGTAATCTCAGCACCTGAAACAGAAGCAGCAGGATCAGGACTTTGAGGTCTTTCTTGTCCACATAGTACAAGTCAAGAGATAAATAAGGCCCGATTTTCCTTTCCCTGCTAGAAAGCCTAGGTTTCTCTTTACATCATTTTCTGTTAGCTATAAACTACTTTTTTTTTTTTTTTTTTTGAGACAGTGTTTCTCTGTGTAATAGCCTTGGACATCTTGGAACTCACTTTGTAGACCAGGCTGGTCTTGAACTCACAGATATCCCCTGCCTCTGCCTTCCAAGTGCTAGAATTAAAAGTGTGTGCTACCACCTCAGGCTTAAACTGCCTTTTTGTAAATTTAAACATTTGTCATTCATATTCTCTCCCAGTTTCCTTCCCATCCTTGGACCTTACCATAATCATCTTATTTCATACAGGAAGAAAAAGAGACAACTGTCTTGCAACTAGAAAAAGATTTGCGCACTCAAGTAGAATTGTTGAGAAAACAGAAAAAGGAGAGAAAGCAGGAACTTAATCTACTCCAAGAACAAGATCAAGAACTCTGTGAAATTCTTTGTATGCCTACGTATGATGTGGACAGCACCTCTGTCCCCACCTTAGAAGAGCTGAACCTGTTCCGACAACATGTGGCAACTTTGAGGGAAACAAAGGTATGCTGACTGCATTCATTCTACCCTAAAACTTTATTTGGCTTCTAGGTATCTTATAATAATTTTGTTTCTTAGGAATCTAGGCACGAGCAGTTTGTCAGCATTAAGAAACAAATCATATTGTGTATGGAAGAATTAGAGCACACTCCTGATACAAGCTTTGAAAAAGATATAGTGTGTGAAGATGAAAGTGCCTTTTGTTTATCATTGGAGAACATTGCAACACTACAGAAGTTACTACAGCAGGTAATATATGCTCAAATTATGGTGTAACATCTCACTAGTATTTATCAGTTTGAAAAAACTGACAGCTTTTGCTTTAGTTTTAAATAAGGTGCTAGTGTGAATTAAGGGAGGCAGAGGCAGAGGCAGGCAGATCTCTTGAGTTCCAGGCCAGCCTAGTACATGGAGTGAGCTCGAGGACAGCAAGGGCTACACAGAGAAACCCTGTCTTGAAAAAACAAAAGAAAAGGGGGGAGGGGATAAGTGAACACAAAGAACCAAACAATATGTAATCTGTTTGTTTAGTGTATTGTTTTTTACAGTGTTCTGCCTACATATATGCCTGCTGGCCAGAAGGCACGAGGTCTCATTATAGATGGTTGTGAGCCACCATGTGGTTGCTGGGAATTGAACTCGGGACCTCTGGAAGAGCAATCAGTGCGCTTAACCTCTGAGCCATATCTCCAGCCCCTAAGCTATCCACCTTATTGAGCGAGTTCTCACTGGGACTCATGCTCACTTATTAACCTAGGCTCACTTGTCAGCCAGTGAGCCTTACAGATCTGTCCCACCGTTCCAGAGCTAAGATGTAGTTAGACTTTCTTGTCAGACTTTCTTAGAACCATCAGTCCCCAAATAGTGACAACAGACAGAGACTTATTAATTGTGAAAGCTTGGCCTTTAACTTAAGCTTGTTCCCAACTAGTTCCTATAACTTAACTTATTTCTATTAATCTATGTTCTGCCATTCTGTACATTCAGCTCCCTCCATGTCTTCTGTCATTTCCCACCTGCCTAGGTTTATCTATCCCTGAGGTCTTCTCTCTGCCCAGCAGTCCCACCTAACCTTTCCTGTCTAGATATTGGCCATTCAGCTTTTTTTTTTTTTTTTTTTTGAGACAAGGTTTCTCTGTGGCTTTGGAGACTCTCCTGGAACTAGCTCTTGTAGACCAGGCTGGTCTCGAACTCACAGAGATCCGCCTTCCTCTGCCTCCCAAGTGCTGGTATTAAAGGAGTGCACCACCACCACCTCCTGATGGCCATTCAGCTTTTTATTAAACCAATTAGGAACCTTAAGCAGGCAAGGTATAACAGCACATTTTCACATAGTAATCAAATATCCCCTACCAGACTCAGTGTTTTGCTTGAACTCAGGTCCTTATTGCTTGAGTGACAAGCACTTTATTGACTGAGCTATCTCCTCAGCTCCTATTTCCTTTGATAGAGATAGAACTCAAATCTTGTAGTCTCATGAATCCTAGACCCTAGCCAGTGAGCCCTTACCATAGTCCTGACCTTTTTTCTTTTAATTTAGAAAAAAATCCAAACCACCTTTTGTGTGAATAAAAATGTAATAAATATTCTTAGAACATTAAACTGACATTTCAGCTGAAATAGCACTTGCCATTTTAATTATCCAATGTCTAATTATAATTTAAGAAAATTAAAATTTTAATCCTGAGCCAGGCAAGGTGGCACATGCCTTTAGCACTCAGGAGGCAGAAGCATGAATCTCAGTGAATTCCAGGCTAGCCAGGGTTACATAATGAGGCCCTGTCTTAAAACACAACAATGGGCTGGAAAGATGACTCAGAGGTTAAGAGCATTGACCGTACTTGCAGAGGTTCTGGGTTAAATTCCCAGCAACCACATGGTGACTCACAACCATCTATAATGGGATCTGGTGCCTTCTTCTGGTGTGCAGGCATACATGCAGGCAGAATACTACATATAATAAGTAACTTTTTTTTTTTTGGCTTTTCGAGACAGGGTTTCTCTGTGTTGCTTTGAAGGTTGTCAATAACTCTTAAAAACAAAACAAAAAAATAGATGACAAGTCAAATTTTAATTCTCTTATAGGTCTGATATTTTATGTCAGTGACAGCCTTACAGTATATGTTGAGGTGGCGTTAAAAACCTGTCTCTCAGCACTCAATGTAAAAGTGTGATAGCACACAGTTAAACTATAATCCTAGCACTCTGGAAGCTAAGTAAAAGCCATCCTGTGCCACATAGAGAAGATATGAATATAAATATATATGGATCTTAAAAAAGTGCTTTCTCTCCTGATAGGCCCAGGCATTTTCCTTTGAGAGAATAGAAGGCTAGTTTTCACGATTTTGGTCTAACCACTGCCTTTCCTTGCTACAGCTGGAAATTAAAAAATCAAAAAATGAAGCAGAGTGCGAAGGGCTCCGTGCTCAGATCCGAGAGCTCTGGGATAGGTTACAAATACCTGAAGAAGAGAGAGAACCTGTGGCTGCAATTATGACTGGGTCAAAAGCCAAAGTCAGGAATGCGGTAAGAAAACCAACGGGCGCTGGGTAAATACTGCTCTTCTTGCAAGTCCAATGTCCTTACTGCCTACTGTCTTGGGCCAGCAAAGACAAGTTGTATTTTGGTGCATTTTGTGGGTACATTCCTTAGATTTCTGGCTTTTATAATGTTAGAAGGTGTGTTGTTGATTTACTTGCATAGCTCTGTGTTGTAATTTTATTTAAATGTGGAAAGGTAAGCAAGTGAATATGAAAGTATGGCTATAACCTTTGTCCTTTTTTTCTATAGCTGCAATTAGAAGTGGATCGCTTAGAAGAACTGAAAATGCAAAACATAAAGCAAGTGATTGAGACAATTCGAGTGGAGCTGGCTCAGTTCTGGGACCAGTGTTTTTATAGCAAAGAACAGAGACAGGCTTTTGCCCCTTACTATTCTGGTTAGTATGATCTTCATGTGGCCACCTTCACAGGTCTTTCATAAGCTCAGACACTCACCAGGAAGTTCTGTATTTCTACTTCTGAGCAGATAGAGCCAAGCCTTAAAAATATTCCCTCGCTTAATTTTCATGGCATACGAAAAGGGCACTAATCTGGATGGTGGTGCCTTTAATGTCAGCACTGGGGAGGCAGGCAGATCTCTGAGTTCAAGGCCAGTCTAGTCTACGAATGAGTTCCAGGACAGACTTCAAAGCTACAGAGAAACCCTGCCTCAAAAAAAAAAAAAAACAAAAGAAAAGAAAAGGGGGGAGGCACTAAAACAAAGTTTTGAGCAACTAAACCAGAGGTATAGCAGATAAATGCTTGGGTCAAGGGAGTCAAGAAGAAGAGTTCCAGACTGTCTTAAACTGAACAGAGAAGTGAAATGTCCTAACAAAAAAATATATGTTTAGATATTTTATGTAGCCCAATCTATCAGCTGTGCAAAGCATAAAGGAAGAGTGAAAAAAAGAAGAAAGAGACAACACATTTTGGAGAATGTTCATCAATTTAGACTATTTTAATCCATCCCAACTACTGTGGCTGGCTTTTATTCCTCTCACCCTTTCTCTTTTCTTTTTTAAGGTTTATTTTTACTTTATTCCTATGTCATTTTAAATTATAAGGTAGAAAACTTTTCACAGTGTAAGGTTAGTTACTTGGAATACCAAACATAAGAACAGTTGTTCTCAACCTTCCTAATGCTGTGACCCCCAACCATAAAATTATTTTGTTGCTACTTCATAACTGTAATTTTGCCATTATGTACCCTAATATAAATATCTGATATGCAGGATATCTTATATGTGACCACAAGAGGTCTAGACCCACAGGTTGAGAATCACTATACTAAAGGAATTTGTGTAAAAAAGACAACAAAACCTAAAACCAAAAAACCCACTACTGAATTTTGATGTTACAGAGGACTACACAGAAAACCTGCTTCATCTTCATGACGCTGAGATTATACGGTTAAGAAACTATTATGAAGTTCATAAAGAACTATTTGAAGGTGTCCAGAAGTGGGAAGAGAGCTGGAAACTCTTCCTGGAGTTTGAGGTAACCTCCTCTGTATTTCTCTAGAGTGAAATCAAGCATCATGACAGCACACCAGGTGTGGTCGCCCAGGCCTGTAGTCCTGGCACTTGGCAAGGATTGTCATAGGCTCTTCTCTAGACTGAGCTTCAAAGTGAAGGGAAAAAGCGTTACAAATAGAGAAGTTAGACTCGGTGGAAAAAACTGAGGCGTACATACAGCTAGTTCCTGTGGTAGTCCTTACCAACTCTCTGCTTGCAAGCAGAGAGAAGTCATGGGCAGAAACGTAAATGTAGACTCCCTGGTTAACACATTCACATTTAAGATGGAATAAATGAGGTCAGTGCTCCCTGCAGTTCTTTATAGGCTGTCCCAATCAGGCACTATGTCAAGAATACTACTGATTGCCTGCCCCTAGTTTTGAGTAGCACACCTAATTTATAATACGTACTCATTACTATGTATATGTTAGAAAATAACAAAAATGAAAAGTTAATTTTTTATTTTTTATTTTTTTATGGTGTTGAGGATTGAACCAGGGTCTCAGACATGCTTGATCATTCAGCTTACATCCCCAGCCCAACATTTTGCATTTTCTGGCAATGCTGGGAAGTTAACACAGGCCTTCCCTTGTGCTCGTTGTAAGTATAGAAGTTAGTGGGCTAGTAAAGGCACCACACTAATTCATGAGTGCAGGCCTCCTTGCATCCCCTCCACATATTCTATATTCAATTCCATTGTAATTAAAAAATAAAAAATAAAGTCTCACCCGGATGTGGTGGTATATGCCTTCACTTCCAGCACTTGGGAGGCAGAGGCAGGCCTGGTCTACAAAGTGAGTTCCAGGACAGCCAGGACTGTTACAGTGAAAACAAAACCAAAAACAAAACAAGGTCTCACTCTGTAGCTCCAGATGGTTTGTCTGCCCCCAAATGCTGGAAATAAAGGCTTATGACATCCTGCTCAACTTATAACTGTCTTCCCCCAGGTCTTCCCCCTCCCCTAAAGATCTATTGACAATGGTTTTTGAGGGGGAGCGACTTTTCTCTTAAGTAGTGTGGCTATTGGTAAGTTGCCATGCTCCTATATAAATAACCCTTTACCTATGATCCTGTAAGCAACCCTAATTGAAAGCTCTTTGAGTCAACCCCCTCAAAAAAAAAAAAATGTAGATGGGATAGTTGGCAAGAGGAAGGGAATCCGCAGCCGTGGGAAGGTGGTAAGAGAGTAGCAGGTTGAATATGAACAAAATTCACGTACATGCATGAAAACATGAACCTCAGGCAGGGAGTAGTGGTAGCACACACCTTTAATCCCAGCTCTTGGGAGGCAGAGGTAGGTGGATTTCTTGAGTTTGAGGCCAGCCTGGTCTATTGAGTGAATTCCAGTACAGACAACTAGGGCTAGGGTTACACAGAGAAACCCTGTTTCAAAAAGAAAAAGAAAGAAAATCACTATTATGTGTACTTAAGTTTTTTTGTTTGTTTGTTTTTTTAGAAGAAAATGTTAGTTTTCCTGATTCCCCAGTAGATGGCCTTATATATATGGCAGGGAGTGCCCATTGCCTAGAAAATTACCGTTTTTACTGTTGAGTGAATAGAAATTCACAACTCATAAAATCACTTTAATATATGCATCTGATTAGGAGGGATCTCAGCAGAAGTAATTGGTGTCTATGGAAGGTTTCTGTTTTTAGTGTGTTATGTGGTGTATGTGTAAGTGTTCATTTGGTGGGAGGAGGCACATGTGTACATGTGCAAAAGATTAATATCAGGTGTCTTCAATTCTTTTGAAACAAGGTTTCACTATGTAGTTCTGATTGCCCTGGAACTCACTGCAGAACAGCCTAGCCTTGAAATTACAGAGATCCGCCTGCCTCTGCCTCCCGAGGCCTGGCTTCTTTCTACCTTATCTCTTGAGATAAGATGTCTCACTGAACTTGGAGCTTATAAATTAGTTAGATTGGCTGGCCATCAGTCAGGCCTCAGATCCTCTTGTCCAACAGCCCGACTGTGCTGGGGACCTGAACTCCCCAGTCCTCGTGCTTATTCAGCAGGCACTGATTCATCTCCATAGCCCTCTAGGTTTTACTCTAATAAATGTATTTTTCACAGAGAAAAGCTTCAGATCCAAGTCGGTTTACAAACCGTGGGGGAAATCTTCTAAAAGAAGAAAAAGAACGAGCAAAGCTCCAGAAAACACTCCCTAAGGTAATTCTGGTTGTAAGATAACTTATTGTTGGTCCTTTTTAAACATAGAAGGACAGTGAGTATGTTTTGGGCTTTTAGTATAGCAACTGAGTATCAGAGTCTATGAGTTTTCTCTATCTGCCAAAACTACCAGAGATTAGTTGGCTTAACATAAGAGAATTTTTAAAGATTTATTTATTATGTATACAGTGTTCTGTCTGCATATATTCCTGCAGGCCAGAAGAGGGCACCGGGTCTCATTATAGATGGTTGTGAGCCACCATGTGGTTGCTGGAAAGAGCAACCAGTGATCTGAGCCATCTCTCCAGCCCTACAAGAGAAATTTATCTGTGTTTTGGATGCTAGAAGTATGAGCTCAAGGTGTCTTATGATAGGGTTGGTTCTCTCCTGACTTCTATGCCTTTCTCTATTCCTGTGTCTTCACATCATCCTTCCTCTGGGTCTCTGTCCTAATTACTATCAGTCCTATTGGATTTGGCCCTAACCTTAATGGCCTTATTTGAACCCACTTACCTAAAGACTGTCTCCAGATAAGTAACAATGAGGTGTGGGTACTAGGGGTGAAGACTTCACAGTGAATTATAGGATAAAAATTGTGCCTATATCATAAGGCAGTCTTCTATTTAGTAATAGTATTAAATAGCTTTTATTGACTTTTCCCAGATAGTATTCAATGGTATTTCATTTATTCATATCATTGTCCAATATCCCTATAGGTTAACATTATTTCCATGTGTAGAGATGAGGAGACTCAGATATTAAGAAGTTCAACTTATCCACCTTTACTGCTAGTTAAGAGGTTGCCTCCATACTGAGACCCTGGTAGTGTGTGTGGTTTGTTCCATAGTCCTGTAATAATAGACCTGTCTAGATAATGTTGATATTCCCAGTGCTGCTTCCAAGTTTAGGCATCACAACCTCCATTTTCAGATTGGGCCCTTGATTTTCTTTTTTTTTTTTTTTTTCAGTGTGTGTGTCTAAATGAACGTCAGTCTTTGGTTTCTGCTCACTCAACCTGTATTCATGTGGGTTCAGCTATCAGAGGGGTTATGACACTGGAAAGAGTCTATTTTTAGAATAATTATTTCATTTGAGATTAACACCAAAAATTAGAGGTATATAACATGTCTTTGTTTCCGGGCCAGCTGGAAGAGGAGTTGAAAGCAAGAATTGAAAAGTGGGAACAAGAGCAGTCAATGGCATTTATGGTGAATGGGCAGAAATTCATGGAGTATGTTACAGAACAATGGGAATTACATCGGTTGGAGAAAGAAAAAGCAAAACAGGAAAGAGTAAGTTGTACACACAAATTAGGAAAAGAGGATAGCAATTAGGGTCCTGTGTCTCTTCCAGGATCACAGTTTATTGAAGATTGCAACAGCTCCTTCTACCTTAGCCTGCAAAAATTTTTACCTGGGTTTCTGGTTCTGCTATCTTACTGGGCATATCATTGTTTCATTCAGCAACTAAAGAACAAGAGACAGACAGAGGCAGAGATGCTCTATGGCAGTGCTCCCCGGACACCTAGCAAGAGACCAGGACTGACTCCCAACAAGCCTGGCAAAGTACGCAAGGTAAATCTATCTTCATGCTGTTGTTGTTTACTAAGGCACAGAGAAACTAGATTTCTTTGCTTTTAATTGCCCTTTGTCCTGATAAGAAGGTAAAAAGATTTCTGTCTTTCTAGGCTGAGTCTATTTGAGAGTGTATGGGAAAAGACTTAAGAGTAGCAGCTTAGGGCTGGAGAGAGGGCCCAGCAGTTAAGGGCACTGCCTGCTCTTCCAAAGGTCTGAGTTCAATTCTCAGCAACCACATGGTGGCTCACAACCATCTGTTATAAGATCTGGTGCCCTCTTCTGGCTTGCAGGCATACATACAGGCAGAATACTCTATATATAATAAATAAATCCTTAAAAAAAAAAGTAGCAGCTTATAGTGACAGTCAAAAAGGAGCCAATTCTGTGCATGTTAATAAGACCATCCATGAATAAACCCCTGGTGGCTGATAACTAACTGCCAGCAGCATTCTATGGTGGTTAAGTTTTCAGTCGTTCATCATCCAAAGCCGGGTGGTAATGGCCTATAGCTTTAATCCCAGCACTCTGGAGGCAGAGGCAGGCAAATCTGAGTTCAAGGCCAGCCTGGTCTATAGCGTGAGTTCCAGGACAGCCAGGGTTACACAACAAACCCTGTCTTGAAAAATCATCCTGTAATCATCCTGTAATTCCAATAGGTAGTCAAAGTACTGGGTGAAAGACACCTTCCATGCTTTTAATAAATACCTCTTAGAATGCTAGCTGGGATTATAGGCTTGATCCACTATACCCAACATGAGAAGCATTTTTAAAAATTAATGCAAGGCCCTTGGCTCAATCCTTAGCATTAAAAATGTTTACAGCTTTATTTAGTATAATAGGCATACAGTATATAAAATGTGTACTTTAATAAGTTTTAAAAAACATACACCATGGAACTATTAGTATAGTGAAGATAATGGACCTACCCATGGCCCCAAAAGGTTCCTAATGCCACTTTGCTAGGGTCTGGAGGAAAGAGGAAAAGAACATAATCAGGAATTTACTCTGTCACAATGTTGCATTTTCTATCATTATAAACAAATAGAATCATGCAGTACATTTTGTAGGGTTTCTTTCATTTAGCATGTTTTTGAGATTCATCTATGTTGTAGTATGTATTAATAAGTGATTCCTTTTCATTACTGGACATTATTCTATTTTGTGCATGTATAATAATCTGCTTGTTCAGTCATGTTACCTGCCAGCCTGGTCCCAGAGCCTCGTCAGCCCCAAATGAACACACAGACACAAACACTATATTAGTTATAATACTGATGGCCATCAGCTAGGACTTCTTATTGGCTAGCTCTGTCTTAATTATTAACCCATTTCTATCAATCAATGTAAGGCTGTGGCTTACCCAGTAATGCCTGGCATGGTGTTACTCCTCTTGAGGCCTCGATGTTGACTCACTCTGCCTGCCTTTCCCAAAATCCTCCTTGTCTCCTAGTCCTACCTATCATCGTGCCTCATTGACCACAGTGTTTTATTCATCAACCAATAAGAGAAACATATTTACAGATGCCATCCCCATCATAGTTACCTGTTAAGGGATATTTATTTCTAGCTTTGGACTGTTACAGATAAAATTGCCATAAACATGCAGAAGTCTTCATATGGATATATGCTTTCATTTCTCTTGGGTAAAACGTTTGGGTCAAATGGTACATGTCTTGTGTCATATAAGTAGTTATATAAGTTTATAGTTCCATCTGGTAGGTCTAAATAGGCTTTAAAACATTTCTTAAACTTCCTTAAAGCTGTGCAATGTTTCTGTTGAAGCTCCTTCTCTGGACACTTCATGCTCACTCACTTCCCTGCAGGGTGGAGCTGGGTGATTGCAAAGACTAATATTGTTAACCTCCCATCAATAAAGTATCTGTTCTTAGATGAACACTACCACCATGTCCAGTGCTACACCCAATAGCAGCATTCGGCCTGCCTTTGGTGGAACCATGTATCGTTCCCCTGTATCCCGACTACCTCCTTCTGGCAGCAAGGTTAGTATATTCTGTACAAGAATATCCCTGTTTATTTTGTGTTTTCCTAGAGGTCCTCCTCTGCCTAGTTTCTAAGATCACAGTTTGGTGATCATTGAGATTCTAAGAGTCAGGCCAGAGCCAGATAGTCAATATACCAGCGCTTTTTTTCTTAAGACAGGGTTTCTAGCCAGGCATTGGTGATTGGTGGCCCACGCCTTTAATCCCAGCACTCGGGAGGCAGAGGCAGGCTGATCTCTATGAGTTCGAGGCCAGCCTGGTATCCAGAGAGAGTGCTAGAATAGGCTCCAAAGCTACACAGAGAAACCCTGTCTCGGAAAAAAAAAAAAAAAAAAAACAGGGTTTCTCTGTATAGCCCTGGTTGTCCTGAAACTCACTGTATAGACAATGCTGGCCTCAAACTCAGAGATTCACCTGCCTCCAGAGTGCCGGGATTAAAACTGTATATAACCACTGATTGGCAATAGTTTGATTTATAGTCATTAATGTTGGTTATAATTAGAAATAGTGCAAAAGTAAGTTTAGGGCACTTTGATTTGTTGAAACTTCTGCCCTGATACCAAGCCAATTCATTGAATGTTTTGGTTTTTTTTATGAAATTCAAGTCAGTAACTCAGCAGTTAAAATAAAATATTCTAACAATACAATCTGAGGACATATTAATTTGAAAGGGAGAATATTAAAAGGAAAGTATTAAAAGTTTGTTTTCTGTAATTAAGCCATCATGTTCCTGTTAACAGCAGAGCTCTGTGTAAAGATACTGCTGCAGTTTATGCTGCTAAGTGCTCTTGCATTAGCACTAAGGTATTTCAGACAGCTTTTGTTGGCAGAGTATGGCATGGCATGCAAATTTCCAGTGTGTGTTGTGTGTTCAGAGCAAAGGCTGCAGTGAAGTAGACACTACACAAGCAGCTGATGCTGGAAACACCTCAGATTCATGAGACATTGATTCTGAATCAGGTTTTGGTTTTAAGATTTATCTTATTTATTCCTTTACTACGTGTGTGGGTGTTCTATCTACATATTCGCCTTTATGAACAGGACACCAGAAGAGGACATCAGACCCCACTATAGATGGTGGTGAGCCATTTTGTGCTGGATGGGAATTGAACTCAGGACCTGGAAGAACAGCTAGTGCTCTTAACCGCTGAACTCTCTCTCCAGCCCCTAATTCAGTTTTTGGTCACACTCGTTTAAAAACATTTTATTGTGGAGTTTCTCATGACTTCCACATTCAGTTATGAGCTAGGCATTAGATAATGGTCAAAGAGGAGGGGAAACAGTCACCCTCCTCATTGACAGCATGGAAGGCTGGGTGGCTGTTAGGTGGTGGCTTCTGGGCTATAGCCTAGTGACACTGGATAACTAGACACAATGAGAAGTAGAACTTTACTAAGAAGTGTAATTCATGCTGAGAGCTAGGGGTTTAATAGCTCAGTGTCAAGCACGACTTATATTTATTGGGCGGTTTGGTGCCCAGCACATTTTTAAAAATCTAAAACTGCACCTGTTATATTTTGAGACAGTCTCTCTCCTTGTAGCTCTGGCTGCCCTGGAACCCACTATGTAGACCAGGATTTAACAATCCACCCGCTTCTGTTGGGATTAAAGGTTGCAACACCACGCCTAACTTAACTGCATCATTTTAAAGCCAGAAGTGTAGAATTATAGACATGAGTAATATAAATGTGGCATCAGAGGTTTTATGTGAATACATTTCTACTAAGGTGATGGATAACATGAATATCTTTTTTCTCTGCAGTCAGTAATCACTTCTATGTGTTCTGGAAAGAAAACACCTAGAGCTGCCCGCCTCAGGGCCAACAAGGAGAACATGGAGCTCAATGGCAGCATGCTGAGCGGTGGGTACTCTGGCTCGACCCCCCTCCAGCACAACTGCAGCATTAAGTCTATTGCCAGCACCTATTCTGAGTTTTCGGTAATTCACCTTTTGATATCTACCAGTCTCTGGGGAGCACACAGTTGGCAGAGCAAGTGTTTTCCCAAGGGCACCCAGGATATTCAGTTAGGATAGTGACCTGGAGGCTGAGAATCCCTTTCCTGCCTTGATCATGGTAGAGTGTGGGTGGTTGAAGGGGGTACAGGAAGGAAGTTGATGTCAGCAACTAGACATTTGACTTGGATCCTTCTGCTTAAGCTGTACCATTCCTGGCTGCAGGAGGTAACCTGCTAATGACTGCCCTGGTGCTCTCTTGGTGGAGTTCTTGGTAATTGTCTTAATTCTTTGTTCTTAGAAGGACCCGTCCCTCTCTGACAGCTCCACTGTTGGGCTTCAGGTCTGTATGGCAATCCCTGCATGTCCCATGTCCCCTTTCTAAACTGATCTGTCATCTGCTGGCTTCATTCCCATCTGGGCACAGTACTACACTAACCCATAATCTCATCTGTATCAACATAGAACCTTAAACAAAAACCAGACCAAAACAACAGCACACACACACACAAAGCAAGAATTCCTATTATAGGCTTCACATAAGTATCTGGTTTCTATTTCCAGGAGACTGATATGCTGGTTAGTAGAAAACATGTTCAGACTTGAATTGGATTCTCAGCCCCACCCAAGACTATGCAAATAAATGTATACATATATATATTATGTATGTGTATATATATATATATATATATATATATATATATATATATATATATTACCTATTTATAAAAACAAAAATTAAAAAGAATACCTGGCCCCCATCTCCAGTTGTGATATCAAAGGCCTAGAATGTACTAGAAAGAGTAAAGGCCCCCCCACAAAAAAAAATGGGGATGGGAACCCCAGCTGTGTGCTGCTTATACTGAGGCTCTTGGCCTGTGTGCTGATTATTTCCTGGAGTATATGCCTTCCTAACCCACAGGACTGACTTTCCCCTGTCTGTCTACATCTGCCATCTGCTGGCTCTGTTTATTTCCTCACCTCTACTTATGTCTACCAGTGAGCTGCTAATGTGTGTGAAGACTGGAATGCCTTTCACTACAATGGTGGTTACCTTCCATTACCTGCTTTGAATTTGCTTAACTACAATGCCTTTTCCTTAAACATCTGTTTTCTCTTCCCTAACTATCTCACCAGTGAGAGGTGAAGGCTGCCCCTCACCCTTGTAGGGGACACCAAGTTAAAAGCTGGGACTGCCTCCCCCTGGTACCACAGGGAAGGAGGTTGGGACATAAAATGAGTGTGGCCAGTTTGGAATGTTGAATGTTCTGGGCTTTCTTCCCAACCACCTGGGTGGTATTTCCATCGAGAGAAATGGGTGTATGGTGATTGTTGAACAACAGATCCAGCTTTCCCTTTTTTGTTTGCTCACCCAAAGCCCATTTTATTTGTTTGAGACTTAAATGTACCTACACATCCATCTCTCTCTGGCTAAGTCTGCAGGGTTACTTCTGGTTATCAGCAGCTATGGTTGACAAACTCCATGGGGCAGCATCAAAGCCACTCACTCAGCTGACTACAAATACCTGTCTTCCTCAATGACCCTTCTTGTTCTGTCTTTTGCTTTTCCACCATGTACTCCAGCATGAGATCAAATCACCAGCAGGTTACAAAGCCCTCAGCCCCCGGGATTGGTAGATAAATGGTCTGGCCCTTGTTTTACAAAGGGATCAAGAAACCAAAGCTTCTAGCATGTACAAGGCCCTGGGGTTCTATTCCCTACAGGGAGAGGAAGAAACAAACAGAAAGCTTGTTGCTTGTTTGGCCAAACTGCACAAATAACTTTGTGAAATGTAAGGGTTTAAGATTGGACTGGCTGAGGATAAAAGTGGGGCATGTGTGCACATGTGCTGGGCCTGTGACTAACAGAATTGTGCTCAGAGTCCCTCAGTCTGTTCCCAGCACAGCTGTGCTAGGAACTCTCAGGGACACTGCCCTGGGGGCTTTGTGTAACCTTAACTACTTTTAAGTGGAGGGCCATGCACTAGTGCTTTCACTGATGTTGTTTATTCTTCAACAGCGAGAACTTTCAAAGGCTTCCAGAGCTGATGCTACTTCTCGAATCCTCAATTCAACCAACATCCAGTCCTGAGACTCCTTGACCAGTTAGCCAGCTGTGGCTTCTTGTGCCTAGACTGGACTGACTTATACAGGGGTGATTTTATAGTTTTTCTTCAGTTTAAATATGTTTGAAACAACTTTGGGCAGGTTCTGTTACCACAGGCCTAACTTAAGACATGAGTACTACAGATGAAAAACCTTTGTAAGTGTAGTGGGTCCACAGAGACACCTTCAAATCTAGTTATGATTGCTAGTACAAATTTTAACATCTGGTACCCATTATTCTACTTAAAGAATGATCAAGGGTTTGTCTTACTTCACTACTGTATTGGAAAATGATTGTGCCCAGTCATGGGGTATGAATTAGCAATTAACATCTTTAACAACAACAACAAAAAAATTGTTTAGGGACATTCAATTAAAGCTGTAGCTATGGTAGCTTTGATTTTACCTAGATGCCTGTGCCCTGCGCCCTGCACTATCCCAATGAGAATTTTGCATTTAGATGGCTTGACCTGCTGCTAAAGAGTAGCAGCAACAGTTGTTTAGATAGTGCAATCTCTTTATGAAGTATGTGTGAATGAACACACATGCTTGTCTGACCTGTCCAGGTTCTCTCCAGTCTCCCATCCCTCTGCTAACTATGCCTATCTATTCTCTGTAGTTGGCAACCAAATGGAGAGGCTATCTGGGTGGGCTGGGCCATTTTTGTCATGCAAATCAGCAACTTTGCACATGTAAAGGGAAGTGTTCCTGCAGTCACATTCATCCACAAGGCTCTTTCCTTCCTACCCAGGTGATCACTACTCTTCCCAAAGCACTATTATTTATTCTCTGCCTGTGCCAGTTCTGCCAACACATTAGTTTTAAAACTTGGTCTGTGACAGCATGCTGTATGTTTATTCAAGTATATATGTTCTCTTTTTTAAAATATATTAAAATAAAATGTATATAGTTACCTTTGAAAAACTACATGTTTTGGTTTTGTTTTTTGTTTTTTTCTCCAAAACAATGACTGCTTTGGTCTATAGATTAAACTAAAAGACTTCAGAGTCATTTGGGTAACACCAACTTTATTCACGTATTTTCATATTTTGGTATTTTGTCATTTTGCAACTATTAAAACTGCTGGGCTAGGGTATAGCTCAGCTATGACACTTATCTAGCGCATAGAAAGTCTTAGGTTTTTTGATCCTTGATGTATTCAATTCTTTCACTCATGCTTTGCAATTGTCTTTATCTTAGAGATTTTTTTAAAGTCATGCACCTTTAATCCCAAGGTAGGGTGTGGGAGGGAATCTGTGACCTGTCTGTAAACTTTGCATGTGCCAGTGACAGGAGTTCATTCTTACCCAGGCTCCATAAGCGAACTGGGGGATTCACCTGACATATATATCAGACTTTCTCTCTTTCTGTTGCATACACATAGGTATTCCAGGGTCCACAGGTGACAGCCCTTACTTCGAGTTGTTTTTCTGAAAAGTATTCCACACGGCAGGGTCGATCCAAGCTGCTGCTGTCCTTGTGACCAAGCTGTCCATATTTACCTAGAGTGAAATGAACCCCTTTCTCTGATAGGCCTTACTTACTTTTCCCGCCAGGAAAGAAGCCAGCCCACAGACTGCAGTGTAAGGCTACACCTGCCAACCCGCTGGTCTTCTGTGAAGCCAGAAAGCTTCATGACCAAGCAAACCTTGGGGTCCCCCAGAAGACAGTGGCAGTGACTCATCTAGTGTTAACCACCACCTATGTCAAGATGGTCAGAGGCCCCTCCTTCATCTGTGTCACCTTATCTCTGCTATCTAGCTCAACAAGTGGCTTCATCTGTTCCCATCCAAAGGGGAGACACATGGCTTTTCGGTCCTCCCATGAAGCTCCTACCCCCTCTAGTTTGTGTGGCTTTTGTCACCTGCTCTATGTTCAGGTCCTTTCCCCCTTGGTAGAATCACAAAACCTTTTTTACTTACCCCAGCCCCAGGTATAGAGTTCTCCTGTTCCTGCAACCAAAGAGACAGTAAGTAGCTGCCACTATTGTTCTGTTACTGGCAAGATAGTACTTTGCCTGGCACAAGCCAAAGACACCACACTATTCTGACTTGTGCAACTGCTATCACGGTTTTTTTTGTTTGTTTGTTTTTCGAGACAGGGTTTCTCTGTAAGGCGTGCACCACCAACGCCCGGCTTCTGCTATCACGTTTGGGATGGTAAAGGATCCAGTTTTTAAAAAGCCTAACTTCCTAAATGTCAACAATTGACCTTAGTACATGGAGTCACACCCTAGACTAGGCAGGTTTTCTTCTAGAAGGAAGAACCTATTGGGTCTGAGGCTGTGGAGCTGTTAAAGATACACAAATAACCTTTTTATTGTTTTTTGTTGATAAGAGTTTGAAACAGAGTTCCAATATTCTTGCCTCAGCCCAAGGATTAGATTTATAAGTGTGTCAACATGGCCAGCATGAAAGTGAGGCAGCTGATCGTAATGTATATATCAAAAGATGCTATAGTAGGGTAGTTTTGTTAAAAACATAGCTCAGCACATGAGAAGCCCTAGATCCAGTCCCCAGCACACACTAAGTGCAGTGGCATGCATCTAAGTCCCAGCTAGCCTGCATAATAAAGTGAGACTCCCTAAAATTACAAAGGATGGGCAAGGCAAAAAGTTTTATTTTTTGCAGCCCCCAGCTAAAGAATGGGATGGAGTACTGATCCACCCTAATTAGTCCCACTTACGTGTCACCACAGCTGTGTGTCGGGATCCGCAGCTGGCCTTGACTGCATCTGAGCCTGTGGGAAGATCCAGTAGAGCTGGGAAGGGCTGGATGGCTATGAAGAGGGCAGGAGCTCCAACATCAGCCATGGCTGCTTCCTCTCCTTTGAGGGAATCTTCATTCAATTCTGTGGCTTTAGAATGGTTATAATATTTAACATTCTGGGGCATGGAGATGAACCTCATCCACACACTATCTTCCTGTAGTTGCTCTTAGAAGTTTTACACTTTCTAGTTCCAGAGCTGATGCCCAACCCTTACTCAACAGACCTGCCAGCTGTGCAGTGCCAAAACTGGCATGAGCCTCCCTCAGCAAGGAACAGTGTTTGTCCAACAGTTACCAAGATAAGTCACAGCCCTGAGCACCTGCAGCTCAGTGTCCAGCACACACGGTAAAGAATCCTAGAGACTGCCTTACCTTCCCTTCTCACTGCCATCTTGTCCTCTGCAGAGCTCTTTATGGGCAGAGCCAGCTGCCCTGACTCATTCCAGCCCCAGATATAAATATCCCCAGTTTCTGAAAGAGATCAAGAGGATCCATGAAACAGACTGTGAAACCTTCCTATCCACCTACATCCTCTAACATCCCCACCTCCAATTCCTAGGGGCGAATAAGGGCTACCATGTCCAAGTACCCCTCCAAGCAAAGATGCCTCCCTACCAAGTCCCAGCAGCTTCCTTGCCTTAGACTCTCTGCCCATATACCACCTTCAGTCACACACCCCTTTTTTTCTTTTTCAAGTAGCCTCACTATGTACCTCTCTGGCTGACCTCAAAGTCTCCACCCTCTTCCTGGAAGCTTTGTCATAGAATAGTCCTTTTGTACACTGTGAAGATGTGTTGCTCTCATTGGTTTAATAGAGCTAAATGGCCAATAGCTAGGAAGGAAGAGGTTAGGTGGGAATTAAGGTCAGGCAGCGAGCACAGGGATGAGAGGGAGGAGTCACTAGGAGAGGCAGAGAGAAGCAAGATCACTATGTTGTGTTGAAAAAAGGTACAGAGGGACTGGAGAGATGACTCAGAGATTAAGAGCACTGGCTGCTCTCCCAGAGGTCCTGAGTTCAATTCCCAGCAACCACATGGTGGCTCATAACCATCTATAATGAGATCTGGTACCCTCTCCTGGTGTGCAGGCAGAACATTGTATACATAATAAATCTTTTTTTTTTTTTTTTTTTAAAAAGGCTAGTTTGGAGGCTAGTTCCAGGACAGGCTAGTTAGTAACAAGCCTGAGTTATCAGCTGGGCATTTCTAATTAGTAAGTTTCTGTGTGTTATTTGGGAGTTGGCTGGTGGGACAGGAAATCCCACCTACACAGCTTTTCTTTCCACTTCCCCTTCCTTCAGAGATGGGTCTCACTGTTGCCTACGTTGGTGTCTAACTCCAGGCTTAAGTTCTTTTGTCTCAATCTCTCCAGTAGCTGGGACTATGAGTGAACACTCAGTTTAGTCATCCTTTATCCGTTGCTAGGCCAACTCCATTTTCAATCTTTTTTTTTTTTTCCCCTGAGACAGGGTCTCAATGTGTAGCTATAGCTGTACTGGAACTCACTGTGTAGACCAGGCTGGCCTCGAACTCACACCTCTGCTTCCCAAGGGTTGGGATTAAGGTGTGCACCACCACTGCCTGGCTTGCCTGTGCCCTTTTCCAACCCATCTTCCACTGGCCCCACTAAAGTCCTTCTGCCTCTCCTTTGCTCTCCTTCTCATAGTACCACTGCTCCATATGAGGTAGAGGATTGGTGTGACATCCCTATCCTAGTTACTTTCTATTGCTGTGATCAAAACAAAACAAAACTGACCAAAAGCAACCCAGGAAGTTTATTGGGTCCATCATTAAGGGAAGCCAGGGCTGGAACCTGGAGGCAGAAACTGAAGAGGCCACGAAGGAGTGATGCTACGGCTTGTTCCCCCTGCTTTCTTATAGTTCCCAGGATCACCTGCTCAGGGATGATGCAGTCCCTGGTGGGCTGGGACCTCCCATATCAATCATCAATCAAGAAAATGCCCCCTCAGGCTTACTTATAGGCCAATCTGATGGCGCAATCTCAATTGAGGTTTCTCTTTGAGGTTGACTCTAGCTTGTGTCAAGTTGATAACAAACTAATCAGGACACATAATGTCTAAGATTCACTAACACTACAAGGGAGGCAGAGGCAGGAATATAGAGTTTTCAAGGTCAGTCAGTTTGAGGCCAGACTGGTCTTAAATGAGACCTCGAATGCAACATTCTCTAATAGTAATTGTATAAAACGCTCAGTCTGGGCTGTATTTTATGTACCTTCCAAATACAATCACAGAGCCCTAGAAGTATTTATATTACAATATCCTCACTTTGAAGTCAAGTGAAACAGAGATTAAATGCCAGGACAAAGATCAAAGGAGCCAGAGTAAAGACTGTAAACTAGGAAGCCTTGTTTGATACCTCTGTGCTTCAACTTCTTTTGCAAGCACAAAGTCTCAAACTCCTAAACCTTAGGTGTGAAATTTCCCTTTAGGCTCTTTCTAGCCCTCTGTCCTCTTCCTTCCTGCCCAAGTTGGACTAGTATGCCTCCTAGGCCTATTACATGAGAACATGGGGGATTGAGAGCCCCATTCAGAAAGATCAGTAGTTTCTGGTGCTGGAGAGATGGCTCAGTGGTTAAAAGCACTGGTTGTTCTTCCAGAGAACCTGGATTCAGTTCTCAGCTCGCATATGGCAGCACATAGCTGCCTGTAACTCCAGTTCCAGGGGACCCAGTGCCTTCTTCTGGCCTCTCCGGACACCTGCACAGATACTCCACCCATCTTTTTAAAAATCAGTTTATCTGTTCCCTCTCCACTCCATGAGCCTAGGAAACAGCAGCACCACTGTAGGGGACCAACATAGCTTCATACCATCATGGCTACCTGGGCAGCCTTCTTTCTCCATTCTTTCTGGCTGAGCTGTCTCTTAGCAGATCCCTGGATAAGTGAGCTTGGTGCCTAGCAGGGAAATGGCAGTGGTGGAGAGCCCAGTAACAAAGATAACAACAGCAGTCAAGGAGTAACAGAATGGTGGAGACAACAGACTAAATCTTCAGACCCTGAAGAGTCAGGAATGACTGGACTAGATCACCGACAAAAACAAACCAACCAACAAAACAAAAGCAGAACAAGAGGAAGGCACGGCCAAGATTACCAGCTTGTTTGGAGAGGCTCCAGGTCACTCACCACTCACACACACAGAGTGCCAGCCACCTGCAGCCACCTCAGCCATCCGCAGGCCTTGCAGTGCTTCCAACAGCCTTGGCTCCAGCTCTGCCTCCAGCGTGCCGTGGCCCAACTGTCCATGCCTGATCAAGGGAGTTCTTAATCAGCTTCTGGCGCATTCAAGAGACCACCTCCTTGAGCTTCACCCAGTCACACCCAGCTGGTCCTCACCTGCCTCCACCCCAGGAGAACACCTGGCCAGCTTCGCAAAGCAGCAACACATGCTCTGCACCCAGCTCCAGCTGGCGCACCCGAAGCTCTGGGGCCAGAGGCTGGCAGAAGGGTGGCTGCGGGGTTACATAGGCACTGGCACAAGGCAGCAGCGGCAGGGTGCCCGCCCTAGCCTCACTGCTGGGTTCATTTTCTCCTTGGTCCTCTGTCCCAGTAACCAGGTTCTGGACCCAGAGGGGCTCCCCCTGAAGGGCCGAGCCTGGTGTCCAGGCCTGCAGCTCTGTGCAGGACCCGCCCTTGTCATGCAGCACCACCAAGAGTCCTTCTGAAGCCCACGCGTCCCTGCAGCCACCTGCTGAGCTGTTCACAGAACCTGAGAGCTCCACTCGGCCTCCACCTACAAGAGTAGAGAGTGGGGTGGGACATCGGCCAAGGACCTGAACACGGGAGTGGCGGGGGGGGGGGGGGGAGCGTGTGGTGCAGCAAGGTTGCCAGACAACGGGCATAGGGTATTCCTGAGCAGGCATGTTACCCCCAGGTGTACAGGGGTCAGGCCCGGAGTTGGTTTTGTCAGGGTGTTATGATAAAGCACGTGGGAAACTTGCGTGGATTCCATGGCAGGCGAGGGACAAACATGAGGGTGTGTGTGTGGGGGGGGGGAAGACAGAAAAGAAGAGGGAGACAGAAAAAGCCCTGTCTGCCCAGAGAGCATAAGTGGGTGGAGGTCTTTCTTTTAAAGGGGTCCTTTGCATCTGGACTGACTAGGACTGCCTGAGTGCAATCTGCCAGGTGACATGGGCGGGCCAACATAATGCCTGAATCCTTCCTTACACAGGGTACTCACAGGTTACCAGGGCGGTGTAGCTCCAGCTTGCACTCACTCGGCAAATGTCATCACTGGCACACAGTGGTTCAGGACTGTGCACCGAATGGCACCCATTCCCAGAGCCCAGCACTTGCCCAAAGCCACAGAAACCGAAACCAAACCAGGTTCCATGCTGTTTCTTGGCCATATTCACGCTGAGCCCTCTGTGGGTGGCCACGTGGATGGGGTGCCAGCAACTGGATAGATGGCCTCAACCACGCCTCAACCTAAGAAGATGTTTGCAGCCAGGACACCTCAGGAACACAGACGAGTTTGGCCTCCCAAGAGGCTGCCACTGCATTATCTGTAAAACAGTGACCGAATCCCTTCTGGATTCCATCCCTCTAACGAGGCAATCGGTGTCCATCCCACTATTGTTCCCAGAGCAGAGCTTTGGTCAAAGGTCCTATCAAATGTGTGACTGTTAAATTGTCTGGAGCTACTCATGTCTCCCACTTTTGGCTCAAATCCAGTGTGCCACTGTAAGAAATATTAAGTATTCAGGTTTTTTGTTTTGTTTTGTTTTTTGTTTTTCTATCAAACACTATAGTGAGTTTCGGGACAGCCAGAGCTGTTACACAGAAAAACCCTGTCTCGGAAGAAAAAAAAGTAGTGGAGGGTGGGAGCAGCGCTGTTTGCGACAATAGCAAACCAAAATGTAAGTGACAACACACTCTTAGCTTATTAAATACGACGGTATTTAATGACGAAAATGACCATTGGCTCTTAGCGGGTTTCTCGGCATCTGGACAGTTTGTTTGCACTGACCGTTACCGGTTGTTTATTCTTTCAACAAAGAATAAACAAAAAAAAAAGCCTTTATCGCGTCTTTCTTTTGCGTTAATGAGATGGCTGGGGGCCCCAGGGAACTCCTGCTGAATTGGGGAGGCAGATAGTGGCATGGTTTCAACAGCAACGCCACTTTATTCGGCTGGGCCAAACTCTACAGCCACTTTCACGCCTCTTATGTCGAGCTCTGAGACCACAGCTCTTGGATTCCCCAACCAAGAGAACCTTTGCCCTTTCCCTTGCCCCTCTCTCTACAACCCAACAGGAAAGCCCTTTCCGCGGGAAATCGCGAAGGAACCCGCCCAGCACCTTGTAGTGCTCGGTTCCGGGAAGGACCGGTTGGGCAGAACGTGTTTAAAGGGCCGCGTGCCAGGCAAGGCTGCCATTGGATGCAGCAGCCTTTTCGGAGCCAATCGCAGGCGCGAGTGGCGACGTCACCGCGTATGGGGGCGGGCGCCGTGACGCGCTCACAGGCGCCGAATTACCTGCCTGCCGGCCTGAGGCCTCGGCAGAGTCAATGCGGGCCGCTCCCGGGCGTGGGCCGAAGCCTCCAGTGACCAGCGGACGCGGCTGGAACCACTGAAGGAATATTCACGAAGTTCCGAGGGGAACGGCAGGCGAGGACCAAGCA
The DNA here is from genome assembly GCF_003668045.3 of Cricetulus griseus. Taxonomy (NCBI): domain Eukaryota; kingdom Metazoa; phylum Chordata; class Mammalia; order Rodentia; family Cricetidae; genus Cricetulus; species Cricetulus griseus. The sequence continues at coordinate 117,282,450 of NC_048596.1, read as the reverse complement.
CTGACACCCGCCATTCCCTGCGAGCAAGGAAGAGAGGCGGCTCACTAGAGAGCAAGCACAGGAGTGCAGCCCAGACAGGAGGCGGTAGTATTAGTGCCTTCACTGATTGGTCCAGGCTCTGTCGTTTACATCCTGAGCCAATGAGCTCCAAGCTTGAACTCCAGCCTCTAAGAGACTGGTGTCGCCAGCTAGAAGGTGAACCTATTTGAACCACTTGAGTCATGCATGCTTCTTCTTCAACCAGGCATATAGCTACAGAAAAATTGGCTTTTCCCTGAGGGAAGCGCACACCAACCCCAAATGCCAAACATTGCCTGACTGGAGATCACGGAAAGCTCAGTATCACAACAAATATATCCAGGGACAAGCATATAGTACTCTCCCCTAAAACTGTTTATCTCAGGGACACTGGAATTTGGTGTGTCCCCTACATAATTCCTACTACTCTAAAGGCAGAGACAGAAGGATTGTCAGTGTGAAGCCAGTTTGTGCTCCCCATATTGAGGCCCAGTCTCAACTATAAGGCTACTCAGTGGACCCTGGGGAGGAAAACCACTGGCTTCCTTCTTGCAGGACAGCACTCTGCAGCACTCTTGCTGACACCCAGCTACTGCTCCAGAGCCTCTCACCCTCAGCACCCCTCCTACACAACAAACACAATTCAGTCCCACACGATTTATTGGAGGGATGAACCTGCTGGCAGGCTCTGGTGGTGCTCACAGCTTGTGAGGGTGCTGCTGTGCCCTTCTTGATGCCCACAATCCACAGGCTTGAGTTGTGATGCACTCTGACCATCCCCAGCTCACTACAGACATAGGGGCCCTCCTGAGTGCTGGCAGAGCAGGGCTGTGCAGTGTGTGATCTCTCAGAACAGAGAACACCAAAGTGCAGCCGTGGAAGAGAGGCAAGTGTCCAGCATCCCAGGCCCGTTGGCCAAAGCTGCTTCTGTGCTGGCTCTCAGTGCTGCGGCAGGTGGCGGATGCATGAGCTGTGGGCCCAGGGCCAATGCTCACTCCCCATTCTGGTTGGGTTGGATGAGGCCGTATTCCACTGCCTTCCCCAGGCAGGCTGCAGCGGCCCTGGTGACTGGGCTCTCTTCACCCTTGGCCAACACTGACAGAATCTCCAGCACCTCACTCTCCATCAGGGTGCTGGCAATCTCCTTTGAGGCCTCCACCATGTTCAACACCACCACACTGCCTCGGTGTTGGAGCTCTTGGTTGGGGCTTAGAAGCAGGGCCTGCAAGATCTCCAGCCAGTGTGTGGTCTGTAGGAAATGGCAGGTGTGAAGACTAAGCAACAGGCTCAACCCTGGTAGAAAACACATCTATACCCCAGGACCTCCTCCACAGAACAGCAATACCACCATGCAGGGAGTTGCTAGTTCCCTCATCCTCCCCTACTAAGAACAGGCACTAACCACTTGTGGGATGCGGCTGCAGAGTGAGGGCCGCATGGAGGTGAGCATAGCCAGGCCACCAGCAGCAGCCCTCCGCAGTAGCTCATCGTCCTCTCCACTGTATAGCACCAGCAGCTTCAACCGGTCGTTGCCCTGGGCTTCAAAGAGATCCTGCACCTGTCACCAGATGGAGGAAAGGACCATGCCACCGGGGCACAAAGCCCAATAAAAGGACAAGGCCCTTCGCATCCCAGTCATGGGGACCACGTGGACCAACCCTCACCTCTTTGCTCATGGCCAAGTTACACATGCACTCTGTGGCTGCCCGGCGGATCATTTCATGCTCCTCGAACATGTAGCCCTCAATCATGGGCACAGCCTTCTCCTTCAGGATCTTCTGTCTGCAGGACAGAGTTGGAGGGTCTACATGAACAGAGCCCCATATCCGCAGCCTGCCACCCTATCCCCATGTAGCTGAGCCCTGAGCTGAGGTGTTCCCCTAGCAATGTCCAAGCACCTTCCCGTCCCAGTTATGAGGTGCAGTGCTCTCTAGCCTTCTGGCCTGGCTGGAAACAGCATAGGGGTGTTAGACATGCAGGAAATTGATGGGCGTTGGTTAATCCCAGCACGGGAGGCAGAGGTAGGCAGATCTCTGTGAGTTAGAGACCAGCCTGGTCTACAAAGAGCTAGTTCCAGGACAGCCTCCAAAGCCACAGAGAAACCCTGTCTCAGAAGAAAAAAAACAAAAAACAAACAAACAAACAAAAAACACAGGCTGGAAATCAGCAGAGCAGGGTAGTGGTGATGATGGCTATGCAGACATTAATCATTTGAGCACTGAACCTGACCAAGCTGCTTGAATTATTTCACCTAATACTCATTGTAACCCCATGATGTTTGAATTATCTTACTTGATGCTCACCTCACTCCATGGTGAAAGTGTAAGTGTGGTTACCATAACTATTCCACCAAAGGGGAAACTGGGCTGGGTGGTGAGTAATGTGTTCCAGGTCACAATTAGTAACAACAGCTAATACTGTTGACTGTGATTACTGCTCGGGCAGATACCTATGAACTAAGGGCTTTTGGGAGGGGAGCTTTTGAGATAGTTTATAGCCTGGCCTGGCCTTGAACTCACAGCAGTCTTCCTACCTTGGCATGAGCCACCATTCCCACTTGTGCTTGCTAATGCCTTTTATATGCATTTTCTCATGAACTCCACACTACTACTACATGAGTTGGATGCTTAACTAACTCAGAGAGAAGAAACTGAGACAGAATGACTTAAAGACTTGCTAGGGTCATACAGTGAGCCAGTGAGTGTCTGCAGCCTGGGGGGAGGAGGAGGAAGTGGAGGGCACAGTCAGGGCCCTAAAGCCTAGCTATTTAGGCTTCTACATCTGCTGGGTCTAGGGAGCCACATTTGAACCCAGGGAAATGTGACTTCAGAGCCTGTAGTGCTCTCATGCTGTGCCTCCTTGGTACCACCATTGGCATGACTCTTCATCTGTATGTTACAGATGAGTTATTGTGGGGCGCAAACAGTGACCAGGAACTATTTTCCAAACTGTAGAGTGCACAACTGGGGCTCACCCAAATCCCTATGCCAAGCTCCCATGGGATCTTACCTGAGCCTCTCACTGATCCCTGCCAGGTTCGTTAGGGCCATGAGAGCCTCAAAGTTCTGTAGTCCTGAGCAGTTGAGGTGCAACAGAGAGACAAGGGGCCGGACCACTTCGTAGATCTGTGATACACCCCACCTATCAGAGCGCTCACCAAAGTGGCCCCCACCCCACAGACCCACAGCAGGGAGCCCACCTGAGACAGTGGTGCTCTCTATGGCTGTCCCCTACCCCAGGACTCAGCAAAACTGTCACTTTCCCATTAATCATGAGGAGAAGCCCAGGCCAGAGGCCATCAGGGTATAATGAGGAAACATGGTGGGGAAAAAGGAGATACATACCCGCTCACCAGGAAAGGTCATCTCCGGGTTAGAGGTGATGGTAAGTTTGGCAAGAGCCTGGGCTGCCTTTGTCTGCCCAACATCAGTGCCTTCCAGGGCCAGCGGGAGCAGAGCCTGTCAGAACAGTCCCAGCCCTGTCAATGCCCAGCCTGAGCCTGGGAATACAAGGTCCAAGCCATCGACCCAGAATGCACCAGCCCCCTCATTCTCTCCTTGAGCCTGATGATATTCCTGGCTCACACACTTCCTTACTCTGAGGTCTCTCATTAAAACCACCCAAACACTTCCTCAACCACTTATTAAGTACTAAACATGGGTTGTGCTGGACCCTGGGGCCACAGAGGAAACAGGAGGCAAACTGGGGATCTTCATGGGCCCAAAGTACTGAGAGACTCTGAAGAGCCTGTCCACATCAGCATCACCTCTGGCAGAAGTTCTTGCTGGTCACTAATAGTGGCCCCCAAGGCTAGCAGCCACTGAGTCATGTTTTATAGGTAGATGGCTCAGGAGCAGGAAGGAGTCAGAAACCAGCTTACCTTACCCCCTCCCTGGGCAACCACGGTACCTCGATCCTCCACCTCTTCCACCAAAGCCAGGAAGACCCTGCAGGGAGAAGGCATGGTGGGTGGGTGGGGTCCAAGGCTCTGGCAGGCAGGCAGGCATTCCATTCTTTAGCTAAGTGAAGTAAGGCAGCCAAGCGCTCTATGACTCCCACAGCACAGGCCCCACTCCTACAGGTATGCTGCAGGCTGACACAGGAGTTAGCAGAGGCAGGGTGGCTTACCTGGAGAGTAGCTCCCTACAGGAGTTTGTCAGCACGGGACTCTCTGTTTTCACCATACACGTCATGGCTGACACCACCCCTGCTGTCAGTAGCTTCTTCACACGAGCCCGCACAAAGCTTGGTTTGTCCTGAGGAAGGAGGCAGTTTAGGAAGGGCCTGAGCTGACTGGATAGGGAAATGTGGACTCTCCTCACAGCAAAGACTGGTGAACACCGAGATAAAGAGCCAAGACAGAGGTTGGAATAGCCAGCTCAAAAGAAAGCTTTCTACAGAGGATTAATCCCACGGCTCAAGTGCTGCCAATAACAGGTACCCCTAGGCCCTCCTGGTGTCACCGTACCTTAGGATGCTGCTCAGGAACATGCTGCTTGGCATACTTGGCGAGCTCTACCATCTTGGGGTCAGGCTCTTCATAGTCGTAGCTGTTGGTGCAGTTGACCAGTGCCGAGGCTACTGCGAAGAGCACTGACCTCTCTTCGGACTGACCAGGATAGAAGGGCATTCAGCAGGGCAGCATGGCCAAGTGTAGCTGAGCAGAGCCTCCCTCCCACACCCACAACCCCGCCTGGAACCAAGGGTGACACTGGGAACCTGCCCCAACCCCAGACTCAGAGCTCACAATCCTTCCAGGGCAACTGTGCTTCCAGACACTGCAGGCACCAAGGTCACACAAAGCAGCTAACTAGCTCTGCGTCCCCAGCATCACAAGGGACACTAGTGAGACCTGCCGAAGCCCAGTAAGCTCTCATCCTAGACCCTGCTCCTAGGCTAACAGCAGGAACCCGCAGAGCTACCCTGCTGAGCTGGAACAGGGCCTTCAGAGCAGCCTCATCCTCCACAAATTCTTCCTTTACGTCTGCATCAAAGGTGAGGTAAGCCAAGCCTTCCACTGCCCAGCGCCGAGTGCTTGCATCAATCTGGTCATTGCATAGCCACCTAGGGACATGTATGACAGTGGAGACCATCAAAGCAGGAGCCAGACATGGTGATACATGCTTGTAATCTCAGCACACAGGAGGCAGAGACAGGAGGGTCACAAGTTCTAAGACAGCTTGGGCTTAGTGAGACCCTATCTGGAAAAAAAAAAAAAAAAATCCAGCAACAGCAAACAGAAGTGGAATCGGGAAGGAGTAACCTGGACAAAGAGGAGAGCCAGGGGCTTGGGCCACCCTGTGTGTGACACAGGAACTTACAAGCTGGAATCTAGGAGTGTTTGCCTAGGAGAAAGAAGCCCTCACCTGGGAATGACAGCAGGAAACAAAGAAGCTCCACCTTCCACCCATGTCCCCTTAAAAGTTGTGTGTGTTTGGGGGGGGGGGGGAGGCCAGAGGAGGATGTCAAGTGTCCTGCTCTGTCATTCTCTATCTTACTCCCTTGGAACAGGGTCTCTCACTGAAGGAAACTGCAGTGATCCTTCCATCTCTGCCCCACAGCAAAGGAGCTGCAGGGGCTCGGATGGCCACACCCAGCTTCTTAATATGGTGTCTGAGGCCCTCATGCCTGTACTCACTGAGCATCTCTCTAACGGCACTCTCTCTTAAGATCTGTCCCATAAATGGAGAAATACTCACTTTCGGCACTGCTTGGCCAGTTTGAGAGTAGAGCCTTCAGCAAACTGCTTCATGCTAAAGTCAGTCCCTCCAGCTGATCCAAGCTTACAGAGTCCCTGGAGGAAGAGGACAAGACCAGTTGTTTGGTGCCTAGGATGGAGACAACAGCCTGGTTCTTCCCTGGCTTAGGATCCCCTCTGGGCCCTCTGTCATGGCTCTGGAGGACCACAAACATTAACTAATCAACAAGCTCTCCACAGGCAGCACTTGGAGGGTTAGTAACAATCATCTACTGAGGTGGCCACGGGACACAGTGCCTGGTGGAAGCTGACACGTTGGCTACCTTTCTACACTCATTCCAATTCTATACTGAGAACTGTTCTGTCCTTCTGTCCCTTTCATTATATATATGAATATATATAATGAACTTTAGCCATGGCCCAAGTTCTTACAAGACAGAGAAACCCAGGACGAACTACCTGTGCTAGTTGGTTTGAGTCATCTGGGAAGAAGGAACCTCAGCTGAGGAACTGCCTCCATCAGGTTAGTCAGTAGAAAGGCCAGGCAGCTGGAGCGGTGCCAGCTCTGGGCAGGTGGTTCTGAGGCGTATAAGAAAGCAAGCTGAGCGAGCCATGAGGAACACGCCCAGAAACAGCGTTCCTTCACAGTTCCTGCTTCAGGTCCTGCCTTGAGTTCCTGCCCTGACCTCCCTTTCTGATCTAAGCTGTAACAAGAAATAAAAGCCTTTCTTCTCCAATTGTTTTTGGTTGTGGTGTTTATCACAACATAGAAAGTAAACTAGGTCAGTGCCCAAGGAGAACCAGCCACAACAATGCTGGCTACAGCAGCTCATGGATGCCTAGAGAGGCCCCAAACGTGCAGTTTCTGTTTTTCCATAGGCCTTTCTAACCAACAAGGGAGGCGCCCTGCATCCCTAGACATCCTCTGTACCTGGATCATCTCCCCACTTGAATGTAAGTCCTTCAGTGGCAACAGCCAGACCCACTCCTGCAGCCCCAGGAGGTGCTACAGCAGCTGATGAGCACCCTTGCCTGACTGGTCACCCAGGCCTCCCATCTCACCACTAGCGCTCTGATGCGGATGCTGTCCCTCTCGCTGCACTTGTATAGGTCCTTGAGCAGGGAGACACCATTGGCAGTGATGAACGAGGCCCGCTTGGCTTTGCCGGCTGCATGGATCAGCGCCTCCACTGCCACCAGCTGTTCTTCCTCCTGCTCAGAGGCACACAGAGCGATCACACTCTCCATGACACCACTCAGCTCCAAGGCCCGGTTGCCTGCATCACATGGGCCCTGCAGAAGGCAGGACACTGTCTGGATGGCTCGCAGCTTCCCGGCCAGCCCTTGGCCCTCAAACCAGCTCCTGAGGGGCACAGAGTGACAGCTGTCATTGCCTAAGCACACATAAGGGGCCTTTTCTTCCCAGCTCCCCTATCTAGACTGGGTGGGCACTTGGCACTACTTGGCCAGAAACAGCAAGAAAAACTATCAAGGGGAAGACTGGCCATTTCACAACAACAATCACCAATTTCAATTGACCACCCTTAAGTTGGGGGCATCCCACCAAACATAGGTTATTCTACACATATTGTCCTGCCCCATTCCTTTCTTGTACTGCTTAAGATCTGAGGTCACCTACTAAAAGTTAGTATTGTCACTTCCCCTCTGCTGTCAGCTCCTCAAGGGTGGACTGTCATATTTAGTTCATGGGTTGGAAAAGAAATCCATTAAGTGCTCAACTCATTTGTTATGTGTGACATATTTGCTGCAGTATTGAAAAATTTAGGGTGCAATCACTTTGGAATAAGATGGAGGTTTTGGGCCAGGCACAGTGACATACAGCTAACCACATGCTCTGGCTCCTCTGGAGCCCAGGAGTTCTAGGCCAGCTTAGGCTACACAGTAAGATTCCCATCTCAAAACAATAGGGTGTTGCTAGGCGTGGTGCTGCACAACTTTAATCCCAGAACTCCAGAGGCAGAAGCAGGTAGATCTCTGTGAGTTTGAGACCAGCCTGCAAGTTCTGGGACAGTGAGGGCTACAGAGAGAAATCCTGTCTTGAAAAACAAACAAAAAACCAAACCCAAACAAAAAAACAATAGGGTGTGGTTGTTTGAATGAGAATGGCCCCCATAAATTCGTATATTTGAATGTTTGGTCCGCAGCCTAGTGGAACTGTTTGGGAAGGATTAGGAGGTGTGGCCTTGTTGGAGAAGGTGTCACTGGAGGTAAGCTTCTACCCCCCCACTCTCCATTACTGCTTCAGTACCATGCCTAGCTGCTGGTTGCATTGCTCCCTGCCATGATGGATATGAAATCTACTCACCCTCTGAAATTCTAAGTCCTCATTAAACTCTAAGAGTTGCCTTGGTCATGGTGTCTCTTCGACACAATAGAAAAGCAACTAAAAGATTTCCCTCAAGGTTGCCCTCCATGCTGAAGGACAGTCGCTTTTTTGCTGGCATCCTGGCAGTGGAGAGAGGCAGACAGCCTCACCTGATGTAGTTCTCACAGAGCCGGTGGAAATTTTCCCTCTCGGCATCACACTTCAGGTCATCGAACAGCTTGCTGAGGAGGATGGAGGCACTCATGCGGCTGTTGGCTGTCACTGTGAGCTCCCCAGCTGCATTCTGCAGGGAGCCTCCCACCTCCAGAATCTTTTTCAGACCTGGAAAGATACCCACCCCATTTAGACAGTGGAGCACTGCTACCAAGCCCTAAAGGTAGAGACAGTCTTGAAGATGCAGAGAAAAGCAAGGCCACCTCTGTCAGCCAGGAAGGTCACAGAGTTCAAACAGTGGCATGGCAGTGGTAAAGCAATGGGGAAAACAGAAGCAGGCAGGGTCCCTGCAGAGGACGGTACAGGCAGGGCTTTTGCAAGCCCCTCTTATTTATCTTTTTGGAAAATGAGAAGTGTAAATTGCCACATTATGATTTGATTGTCTTTTTCTCCAAGAGTAGTAGTAGTAATACATCATCACTAAGAAAAACTTCAAACAGGCCAATGAGATGGCTCAGCAGGTAAAGGTGCTTGCCACCAACTCTGATGACCCGAGTTAGATCCCAAGGACCCACAGGGCAGAAGGCAAAAACCAACCTCTGCATGTTATCCTGACTTCCACCAGTGTTATGGTGTTTGAACACACACACATGGGGAGGAGGGGGAGATTTAATAAATAAAAATGTCTTAAAAGTTTAAAATAGCCGGGCATTGGTGGCGCATGCCTTTAATCCCAGCACTCTGGAGGCAGAGGCAGGCAGATCTCTGTGAGTTCCAGGCCAGCCTGGTCTCCAGAGTGTGTGCCAGGATAGGCTTCAAAGCTACACAGAGAAACCCTGTCTCGAAAAAACCAAAAAAAAAAAAAAAAAAAAAAAAAAATTAAAATAAATAATGTGATTTAAAAAAAAAAAAAACTTCAACTAGAGAAAGAGGACACTGCCTTTCAATTGGCCTTCTTCAGGACTGTCCAATGTGCATGCATTTGTACAGACACCCATCACACACACACCCAGCTGGAGGGTCTTTGTGCTCCCTACAGAGATTATAAGGGCCATAGGAGGGCAAGCAGTTCAGGACAAGCGTAACGCCATATACAATGGCAACTTTTCTCATCACTCCCACAGAAAGGCAGGCCTCAGCCACCCAAGCAAGTTTCTCTACACTTTATCACCTACCTTGATCAATGACCCAGAGTGTGAGGCTGTTGTTGGGGTCCTTTGGAGATTTCCGGGGTACCATTTTAATTAGGAGGGTCAGGGCATTGTCACGGCCCTGGCCAGAGACTCCTGCCTCAGTCAGTAGCTCCAAGAGGTTACTAATGAGGACCTTCAGCTCCCGGGCAGGATCTGGCAACAATACACACTACTGATCGATGTGTAAGGCTATGACATTATGGGTTCAGTCCTCCGCACATCAGACAAAGCAGCACAAGGGAAATGTTATATTAGTGAACTCTACAGTGACACAGCCCTGTGTGACAGTTGAACTCCTCAACAGCCAGAGCGGCACAGGCAAAGGAGGCTTCCCTCCTGGGTTCTGAGCTGAGCCTAGCTTTTTCCTCAAGCACTTGGCTATTAGAATCTAAGGCATGAGAGCTCGATTCCACAGTGAGACTTTGTCTCAGCAAAACAAAAGAATCTAGGGTAAAATATCACCACTAAGCCCCATTCCATCCATCCCTCCACAACAGTACCATCCAAGGGACCAGACCTGCTTCCACTCACCCACAATAATGGCACCTTCTTTGCCTCTGAAGCCTTTCTTGACGCCTTCCTTGAGGGCATCAAACATAACCTGCAGCAGGTGGCAGGCTGCCAGTGATACGGCCTGGTTCTCCACACCCAGGATGGAGACTACTCTCCGAGTTCCCAGGACACTCAGGGTTGCCACTGTCTAGGTTGGGAAAGAATTGGACAGAGGCTTGGTTGGTAAAGGGCAGCCATGGTGATTCCTAACAGTGAGTTAGTGAGTGTGGCCAGAAAGTGAGCAAACACCTGGGTGGATGGGGCAGCTCCAAGTGAAAAGGGAAGTAAGTCTAATAGTATGACCTGTGTCATGCTGTGCTTCCTGTTAGAAAGGGTCTAAAGAAGGCACCCCATTTGGTAGTGGTGGCATACACCTGCAGTCCTAGACAGAGACAGAATAGCAGCCAGCTCCGGGACAGCCAAGACTATGTCTTGGCTATGCCTGACAATGAGGAGGAGGAGGAGATATTGCAGAGTCCTCATCCACCTCTGCTCTCTATAGTTGGAGCGAAGACAAACCCCAGGAGCAGCTATTTGGTCTCATGTCTCCTCCAGGAGAAAACACACCTGGACAAAGCATCCTGTTAGATGCAAGCACCTTCCCAAACCCAGCAGTAGGGTCTGTGCACACCTCAGGGTGTGAATACACATGGGGCAGACCTGCAAGGCCTCTCCATCTTTCTTCTAAGCTAGAGAACCTAGGAGGCCTGATGGGCTTATCCCAGCTCACACAGACCTGGGGCACAGGATACACATGGTTTTACTATTCTAAATATAGCCCAGGCTTGGCCTCAAGAGATTTCACTGACTACTTCACAATCTACCCTTCTTGGAACTGGAGATTCCTCTAAAAGCAATCAAGGAGTCCAGCAATGCAGCACGTGCTGAAATCCCAGAGGGACCGTGAGTTCAAGGCAGCCCAGACTACATAAGAAGACCCTGACTCCCAATGTACACATAACTGATCAACCAGAGACCAAGTCCCTATTTGCTGGGTCCAGCGAGCACAAGCAAGAGCAGGGGCATGGACTTTTCAGGCCCAGGAGTAGGGCCATTCTTGTGGCACTGTCCATGCTGCTAACCAGGTCACTATCTCTAAGGCAGATATGCTGTTGGTGACATCACGGGTCTCTCCTCTCCAGAGGAAAGGAATCCAACCTTTGGAATGGACAAAACCTCTTTCTGAGCAGCCCTGAGTGGGCAGTGACCAGGTCTCTGTGAACTGGCTTCAGGACAGTAATGATCAAGGTATAGGAGGCTACGTTTGTCCTTTTCGGTCCTACTCCATCCTAATTTGTGTGTATCCTTTCTGTCCTTTTAATTGTTGCCCATAGTTGAGTAGCTCCTATCTGTGCTTTCAGCTCTTTTGGGAAAAAGATGGGGGAGTGAAAGAGTAGATGGGTAGATAAAATTAATAGACAAATGGACAGAGAAACAGACTAAGGCAATAACTAGACCTCTCCACACTACCTACCCGAGACTGGTGCTCAGAGCAAATGCCGACCAGTGTGCGCAGGGCTGCCAGCATCAGGTCAGTCTCTCCTGTGTCCAACAGGCGTTGCAGGAGCTGAACCCCATTGCTCCGGAAGATCTTCTCGGCTCCTGCATCCTCTCGGGCCAGTACCACAAGGTTCTGAGAAGCCTACGCCAGAGGAAGTACATACTAATGTTGACACTACAGACATCCAAAAGCAGGGCAGGCAGCGAGGCCCTGAGCTCTGGGCCTCACTGCTTCTTCTTAGCCAGCCATAAATTTCACCCTTTGGAACTTCGGCTTCCTTCTCTTCAAGTAGAAAGGAGAGCTTGGTCTTGTGGGTGATGGTTAGAGTGGGGTCCCTAGCAGGGCTTCAAGAGCAAGGGCAGCACCTCAGTCACACTGTATGCCAGCTCCTGGCTCTAGGGTGACCACCAAGGTGCTCTGTGAACACTAATTCCCTTTCCTTGCTTCACACCAAGGACTCAAGGCCAGCAGGACTTCTGAGGTCCATACTGGTGAGCAAAGGGGTATGTATGGAAGCCCTAGAGGCTCACTCCAGGACCTGTACCTTCTGCTTCTTCTCTGTGCCTTTCTCTTTGGGGTCCAACAGTATCTGAAACATCTGTTCTACTTTGGCATCTGTTGAGGACATGTACCGCACCTATGAAGAAGCACAGAATAAATCATCTTTCTTGGCCAGACATGTTATATTTCCTATGAGTTCTCCCTGGCTCTCCTCCCTGGGAGGTTCAGAGCTCAAGGCCAACAGCTAGAAACCATGGCAGGCAGGAAGAGACTTGCCAGAACATATTCTCCTAGACTTCCCGGGGCTGTTTTCCTCTCTGAACTTCTTCCTGCTTGGGCAATATGGCCTGGTGATGCTACAGTGAGTGCCTTCACAAGGGAAGGCATCTCGTTAGACATAAGGAAACCCATTCCCAGGAGTGGCAGCTATGCTAGAGCAGTGTGAAAACATAAGCTTGCTACTATGCGCTGAACTTGACAGTCACCATTTACAAGACACCAGGAAGGTTGTGAAGTAGCTGCTAACACTCCCTTTGATGCCTTGTATGCACATGAGTGTGTGTGTGTGTGTGTGTGTGTGTGTGTGTGTGTGTGTGTGTGTTAAGTCAAAGTATTTTTTGAAAGCTTCCTTAATCCCATTCTTTTCCTCCCATGTTACCATTTTGATAAATACCACACACAGAAACACACACACACACACACAATTTCTCTTCTTCCTTCCTTTCTTTCTTTCTCTTTTTCTTAAATGTAGACCAAGCTGGTCTTGAACTCACAAAGATCTGCCTACCTCTGCCTCCTGAGTGCTGGGATTGAAGGTGTGTGCCACTACACTTGGCCTTTGGAGTCCTTTTTTTTTTGTTTGTCTGTTTGTTTTTCAAGACAAAGTTTTTCTGTGCTATAGCTCTGGGTTTCTTGGAGCTCACTCTGTAGACCAGGCTGGCCTCAAACTTACAAGAGATCCACCTGCCTTTACCTCCCGAGTGCTTGGATTAAAGGTCTGCACCACCACCTCGCAACTTGGTGTACATTTTTAACAGTCTTTGTGTTTGTTTCTTTCAAGACAGGATTTCTCTGTGTGGGCTTGGCTATCTAGAACTTGCTCTGTAGACCAGGCTAGCCTCAGGCTCCCAGTTTAACAGGCTTTTGATGCACAACTTCAACCATATTTTTCATTGTACCCAGTGTGCCCAGACATGATATACTGCAGTGGTACATCAGTGGTAACAGAACTGTCCTGTGTATATTACTGCTTATTTTACTCTTCCATCCACTTCTCAAAAATGACAGCACTGACCTAGTCTGTTTAGTTTTTCTCTCTTTGCTGGGCATTTAGGCAGGTTCCAAGTTTCTCTTACTATAAACAAGACTAAAATAAAAGTCAGACACCTGAAATCCCAGCACTTGGGAAGTGTAGACAGGAAGTCATCAAAGCCATCTTCAGCTACATAGCAACCAGGACCAGCCTAGGTTCTATGAGACCCTGTCTAAATAAATAAATAAATAACATATTTTTGGAAGCAGGAGAACCAGTGGTTCAAGGGCAGCTTCAGGTATGTAGTAACACTAAGGTCAACATGGGCTAACTAAATTACAAGATGTTCATTTCCGACACCGACATGCTGAAGTACTGCTGTAAGAGTCCACACACACACACACACACACACACACACACACACACACACACACACACAGCCACACCACTTTCCTACCGGCACCAAACAACCATGCTTTTTTTTATGATTTCCTCCAACAGGCAGAGCATTATTAATGCCAGTTTGCTACGAGTACTCCTCTCTGGAGCACTGTGTCTACACCCCTGAACCAGACCCAGGCAATCCCCAACCTCTCTTCATCTTTCACATACCTTCTCCTGGATCTGGCCCCCAATGTTCCTCAGGGACTCCTGGAAAACTTTGTTCTTGGGCTCTAGGCTCACACATCTCTTCAGGTCAAGGACAGCCTGGTCCAGGCGGCCCAGCTTCTCTAGGGCTTGGCTTCGGCGATAAAGGGCCTTGACATCCCCACCGTCCTTTTCAATGGCTGGGCACAAACAGGAGCTCTGTCAGCACCCATGAGGCCACCATCTCCAGGCAAGAGCAGTAGGGAAAGATCTTGAGGGCCAGAGGAAGGTGGGGGTACGAATGTGGAGCTCGGTGCTTCAGCCTCAGAAAAGGTGAGGGCAGCTGCAGAAAAGCAAAGGCCGGAGAAGTGGGAAAGCAAGTAGAAAGACCCGTGTCGGGACCAGAGGAGGAGGAGGAGGAGGAGGAAGGGATGGCTCGGTGGCCCCGGAGTCCTTGCCCGCCACAGAAGACCCACAACTCCGTAAGAGGGCCCACACCCCCCTACCTTTAGACGCTTCTGATTCCGCTTTATTGTAATCTTCCTGTAAGAGAAAAATCAGCAGCCTGAGAGGAATGAATCAAGTAGCAATGGGCACCCTTCCTCAGCTGACACCCCCACTACCAATGCCCAAACACACCCGACAACTGTGGGTGGCTAGGAAATGCCCAGCGGGTGCGCATACAGCAGCAGCTATGGGCAACCCCGGGCCCAGGCTGAACAAGGTTGGAGTAACCCGACCCCTCCCTCACCAGCTTGAGGTGGCAAGCAGCCCGGTTTCGGTGCAGAATGGCCTGGTCCTGGGGCGTCGCGCCGAGACTCAGGGCCTGGGTGTAGGCGGTCAGGGCACCCTCGTAATCTCCGCATTTGAACAGCTCGTTCCCCTCCTTCCGCAGCTGCTCAGCTGAGCTGGCCTACGGAGAGAAAGGCGGTGGGCAGAGCAGCTCGGCTGAGAGAGAAGCCCGGTCCGGGGAGCGTCCCAAGGAGGGCTAGAATAAGGTGACGGCGATCAGCTGCGAAGGGGAGATGTCACAGGAGGACCAGTATGCACCCCGGGGACCGAAAGTCGGGGCTCAGGGGTCCCCTGGACCACTCACAGTCATCGCGAAGCCGAACTGCAGAGCCGGCGCAGGCGCACTCTCTGGAGCAAAGGTGGCCCTGGGATCCAGAAGATGCCTGGGGCTGCTCCGCCCCAGCAATGCGTCAGGGTTACGCCAAAGAAGGAGAGGCCAAGAAGAGGTTGCGTCGGTGCAAGGGCGGGGGCTCAGCTGCATTGCGCAGACGCAGACGCAGGCTCAGCGACGCATCAGGAGCTTCTAGTCTGTTCCCACTGGGACCAGTAGGGGGCGCGCCGCAGAGGCCCGAAAGGGAAGGCGGCGGCTGCTGGAGTTTAGGCTTTCTTTCCTTCCCCGGCCACGGCAGAAGTGCACGAAATCTGCTGTCATCAGTGCCAACAGAAGTAGACTGTAGAGGCCCAGTGCTAGGAGCGGGCCTGGGCCCCTGTAGGAGAGAGGAGAGAATGAAGATCGTACACGGGCTGCGACAAGCCAGGGGTTACGGAACCCAGAGAGTCGGAGAAAGCACAGGATACAGACTGCATACACATTGCATACAAATTTGGGAGCTCGCAAGTACCTTGAAGACGAACGCAGCTGGATTCAGAATTAAACTCCCTACCATAATGTGTGTAACCCATGGACTTCGAGATCCTCTCTATTGACACCGTACAAACCCCTTAAGTCCCATAAAATATACAGCAGGTTTGGTTACTTTTCACTCCTTCATGGAGGTGTTTGTAATCGTGATTTACGTGACCTCCTCTGTACTATTCTGGAAGCTACCAGCCTCCCACTGCAGAATTTAAGGACAGAGCCCAAGACACTGGAGCACTCTGTCAGTGCCCTGTGGATCTGGGATCACAGCTCTCACCTGAGGATGGGTGGGGGCTGGAGAGAAGACAAGTTTACTTGGTACAGGGCCTCAAATTCATCCCGGGTACAGCAGGAGCCCCCGGCAGCCTGCAGGTGGCAACAGTAGGCTTCTTCAGGAGTATCAGAGAGGCGAGGACAGAAGAAACCAGGGTAGTGGCGGCCTTCAGTGTCTCGTGTGGTCTGGCACAAATGGGGGTGGTGAGCCAGTGCTGCAGAGAAACAAGAAGTCTCTAGAGAAGTGAGGTTACCACACCCCCTTCACCCTGTTCAAAGTGCAAAATGGGGTCCAAGCCCCTACCAGAAGAGGGGTGGAGGCTCCCTTCACCCCTCACCAACAGCTTTCCCAGCTCAAATCGCCCTCAGAGGATAGGGGAAGTGTTATACCTGAGAGGTCGGTGGGGTGGGCAAGGTTTGTCCAACTGAAAATCAGCAGCCCTACAGACAGGCCTGTCAGTAGAGGCCCTGGACTCCTTCTCTGGAGGCCCATGAGAAGTCACCTCCGCCTTAGTGGTAGTTTTAGGAATCCAGGATTTGTCCTAAGCCATGACTACGAAGCACAATAAGGAACCTGAAATCAAAGTCCCAAGCCCCACAGGGGTGGTAACTCCTCCATCACAGGCTTCTGGAGCGAGATGAGAGCGACTGGATTCCCATCGTCTGCTGGGAATGTGGGGCCTCTGGCTCCAGCTGCCTACGATTTCCTAAGCAGTAGAGAGGAACAGCTCAGAGCACTGGGAATGCCAGGCGAGAGAGAAGTTGAGTCCTGAAAAAATGAACAGGTAAAGACAAATATGTTTCTGTCTACACATTGTCCTACTTCTAGGCTGCTGCTGACACCTCGGGAATTCTGACCATCCTGTGTTAGGCCCCAGAGACCTCTGATCAGCCTGCAGAGTGGCCCTCCATAACTGCTGCAACATGGCAACCACCAAGCCTATCTGAGAATGCTATCATTAAACTTCATCCTGAGCTTCATCTCCCCAGCTGCCAGCCCAAACACAAAAGCTACCTGCCGGGTTGGAATACACTTTGTGGCTGGCTACCTCCATTTCTCAGAGAGTCCTTTGGGGGAAATTCCCAGGTCTCGCTTACCCTTCATACTTTAGAGATGCCAACACTAAGACAGAGAATTTCTCCAGAAGATCCGAAGCTCACTGGCCAGTAAATAATAAAGGGTTGTTCCAGTGCCTACCCAAGCTAGACAACATTAGGCTCCTGAAGCAGCAGGGGCAAGACTCATCATCTCCTCAGAGGCCCACAGCAGAGGTCTGGGGACTGAAACAGGCTCCCTTATGTACAAGAGATTAATGCAAACAGTTTCTGTAGAAACAGTACTGCCTCCCAGGAGCATAATCTGAAGCAACTAAATTCTCGTTTAGGATCCAGTTCTCCAGAAGGTCAAGCCATAATGTCTCGTAGGGTCCCTAGGGCCCAAATGCCCATAGTAACAGGACAGTCCCTGTGGGGAGAACTACGTTTGGAGCACTTTGAAAAGGTTCTAGGCATAGAAAGGTTGTAGACAGCCTTTTTCTCCTGGGAGAAGTTGTCTCTGCCTCCCAGGCTAGATGAGCTGGACTTTCTCTATGGTCCCATGGCTACCTATGTCTTCCAGCTCTGAACTCCTTGAGGCCATCACCTTTGTTCTCGTTTGTCTTCCTTCTTCCACTGACTGTTAGTTCTCAGAGAGCCAGGATACTATGTTCTTGAGCCTGGAGCAGAGTACACCACACCAACCGTGATTATTAAAGGCAATTTTTCCCCTCCTTCCTTTCTTCCTCCTTCCCTCCCTCCCTCTCTCTTTCTCTTTGAGACAGGTTTTCCTTGCATAACCCTGCTGGCCTCGAACTCAGAGATCCGCCTTCTTCTGCCTCCTGAGTGCTGCGATTAAAGGCAGTATCACAACCGCCCGGCTGAAGGCTATTTTTTTTTTTTTTCTGTGCCCAGGATCTCAGTCTCTGAAAAATCTCCATCGAGATTGGGGTAATGGCTCAGTGGGTAAAGTGCTTGCTGCACAAGAATAAGAACTTGCCTTCAGACTAAGGCAACAGCCAGGTAAAACGCTTGGGGTGGCCACCTACACAAGTTGTGCTTGGGAGGCGGGGAGAGGAGAATCCGTGGAAACTAATTAGCTAGCTAGTCTCATTAAATACCTGAGCTGCTACAGGTTCAAGGAGAGACCTTGTCTTCAAAACTTGGGTGGAGACCTATGGCCTCCGCGCGCGCGCAAAACACGCGAAGTGTGTGTGTGTGGTGGGGAGAAGAAAAGAATTACAGCTTGTCAGAATTAACTCCACTCTCCGAGCCTCCGGTGCGCCAGGGGGCGCTGTAAGATGACCTATTCAGACTCTGGGGCTTCAGTCCCCGGCGCCACCCGCGGGATGGGCTCCGAGGTAGCTCAGCTGCTGGAGGCTGCTGACTTCGCCGCTCAGAAGCACCGACAGCAGCGACGGAAAGATCCTGAAGGGACTCCCTACATCAACCACCCCATCGGTGGGCGCGCCGGTTGGGAAGCAGTTCTCGCGGCGCGTGGCGGGTGGGGACTGACTGGGACCGGAACACAAAGGGTGTACAGATTATTGAGCGTCTACTGAGTCCCAAGCTTTGTGTCAATCACTTTTCATGCGTTATGCCGTGCAAGCCCCACCTGGGGCAGTAGACGGGATTGCCCTCTTAGTACAGTCGGTATCCCAAGAGGGTAAGGGACTTTGCAAGGCCAGCTGGTGAGGGGGCTACATCTGGCTCTCCATTGTGGCTCCCTCTAGTCTGATTTCTGCTTTGCCCCTGTCAGGTGTGGCCCGGATCCTAACCCATGAGGCGGGAGTCACTGACGTTGTGGTGTTGCAGGTAACTTTACTCTTCTCTGCCAGGAGGCTGGTGTAGGGATTAAGAGTACTGTTGAACAATGGGTGCCCTTTGACTGGTAGGAGGCTAGTGTCACTGGGCTGAATGGGAGCCTATCCCTAGGCGGCCCTGCTCCACGACACAGTAGAAGACACAGACACTACCCTGGATGAGGTAGAGCTGCACTTTGGAGCACAGGTTCGGCGTTTGGTGGAGGAGGTAACAGATGACAAGACTCTGCCCAAACTGGAAAGAAAGCGGCAACAGGTAGAGCAGGCACCCCACAGCAGCCCAGGGGCCAAACTGGTGAAGCTGGCAGACAAACTATACAATTTGAGGGACCTGAATCGCTGCACCCCTCAAGGTATGCTCCGCTATTGGCTCTGAGGGGAGGGGAAGGGATGCCCAACTTCTAAAAACACATTTTGGTCAATTTCCTAGAAATAAGGGGTGGGTGGGGTTGGGGGTGGTCTTAATGCCTCAAACTAAACCTGGAACGACTCTTCTATCAAAAGTGGGAGAAGTTGGTGGTCATGGAGAAGTTGTCAGGTCATCCCGTCACAACTCATCTTACGGCCTTGTACCAAAAGCCCTGCAGGAAAACAGGCAAAAGCCAAAGCTGGCCTTGACATCCCATGAGCGGGTTTCTGTCCACTCTTGTGCAGGATGGTCAGAACAGCGAGTCCAGGAATACTTCGAGTGGGCAGCACAGGTGGTGAAGGGGCTTCAAGGAACGAACCAGCAACTGGAAGAGGCACTAAAGCAGCTGTTCGAGGAGCGAGGGCTGACTCTTTGAGCGGTGTTTGGTGACATGCATGGCTCCAGCAAGGCCCAGCAAAATGGGATTCTTACTGTTGCTTTCAGAGCCAACCCCATCTCTCACATTCCTTCACCCAACGCATACATTACAGGCTAAAAACGTCTGCATTTTCTTACTTAGCTGAGCCCCAAATATGGAAATCAGATATACCCATGTACTCACAGCCTTTCCTCAAGTCTTGGGTCTTTCTGTTCGCTATTTTACATGGTAGGACCTCTGGCCCCTCAGGGACTTCGGATTGTGTAAACTTTGGTTTGTAAGCCATGGAAAATAAAGTACTTAGGGTAAAGTTTAAATTGCTGTTCCTCCTTCCCTGGTTTCCTGAGTGAAGAATCCACACCCCAGATATTGGCTTCCAACTATGTGGCCCTTGCAACAGCTCCCATGGGTTGAGAGCATCAACCCTTGGAGCATGGCGTCCTTATCACTGAGCTGGATTGTTATGAAGTCAGGTGATGTAGGTCAGTGATCTGGAAAGTTCCCCTACCGCAGATATACTGGTAAGGAATGCCACCACTTACGGCTGGGAAGAACAGAAATCCCAGTAACGTGAAAAGGCCTGTAAGACCTCAGTTCCCCCGTACACAAACTCAGCGGGTGCTCAGTAATTTGTAGCCTATGCCTTGGCCCTTAAAGATAATTTCCTTGGTTGCTAAGCGGCAAGAGCTTCCGGGGTGCCCGGAAGTTGCCCTGACGTTGCCTCACCGGTGGAGGTGGGTGGGGTCTGGAGGAGGGCCGGTGGGAGCGGTCCACCAGCTCTTTTTTGCAAGGGAGGAGGGGGGAACGGAGATGCCCGTAAACTGCTGAGGATTTTTTGGTTATATTTTTGTGTTTGTGTGCTCGCGTGCGGACGTCCCCACTATGGGTGTGGCAATCAAACCACAATTTGGGCAAGTTGGGTTTCGCCCTCCTACGTGCGGGCGGGCTTGTGCCTTTACCCAGTGAGCTATCTCGCCTTCACCTGCCCCTTATTTTTTGAGGGGCGGGGGGCAGGCTCTCACGCAGCCCAGACTGATATACAAAAGTCGACAATCTTCCTGCCTCTGCTGGGGTTACACACTGCTCAACTCCTCGAAGTCTTAAATCTCATCAGCCATACAAGAATCTATAGTTTTTACACTGAAGCTAATGTTGAGCTCCCGGATCACAGGCGCACACCTTACGAGGCATTCCTCACCCTTCTGGTTCATTAATCTTTAAGCCCGTTGGCCTCCAGGGCTGGCCCTTCCGGCTTTATTTTTGCCTTTGGCGCAGTGTGCAGCAGCAGTCTTTTCATGCTTCTCCTTCAGTCGAGTTGCTCATGTGGGTGTGGGTATCTTTGGCTGTTCTGATCCCCACCTCCCCACCCCCAGTGTCTCTAACAGACAAGCCTGGGTGTTCTTTTTTGGTCTCTGAGTAATGTTCAGAGCAAACAGGAAGGAGGCAGATGGGGTCTTTAGGAGCACTGGGGGTTTCCGCCTTCCTTAGCGCCTTTGGGTGGGACAGAATTCATCCCCAGGGCACAGTGAGCTTCATTACTTTGGACTATACCTTCAAACTTTGACTTTTCCTTTGCAGAAGCAGTCCATCTTTTGAAACAACCCCGCCCCCCCGCCAGCTCAGTGAAGTTGACTAAAGAGTCAGGAGTGTTTCTTATGCTATCCTACAGAGCAAGATTGCACGCAGAAAGTGTTTGAAGACATTTGCCCCATGGCTGTTGGGGTTTCCTTGACCCAGGCTGGCAAGAAACACCTCTGCCTGAAGCAAGCTTTTCCCTAGCCCGGCAGATTCTTCCTTCCCAAGGTGAACTAATTTGCCTCCCTCTTTTTTTGTTTTCAAGACAGGGTTTCTCTTTCTCTGTGTAGCTTTGGTAGTTAGCTTTGGCTGTCTGGAACTCACTCTGTAAATGAGGCTGGCCTTGAACTCACAGATATTCATCTGCCTCTGCCTCCTGAGTGCTGGCAGTAAAGGTGTGCACCACAAGGCCTGGCCTCTTTCTTTTACAATGGCCATCATTCCCCTACACTATCGAGGATCCTGTATAATCAAACCACCTTCCACAGGTCCCACCTCTCAATAGTATTTCATTGAACGATAGATGGACACACATATTCAAACTATATCATGCAATGCTTAAAAAGAAACCCAAGTGTTTCTTCCTCCAAGGGACTTTCTTACCTGCCATTATCTCTAATCTTCAACTGTGTCACACTGTACATGTTACAAAGTCATCATCACCAGCCCACCTTGGGCTTCCTGTGTGCAGGCTATCCTAATCAACCAGGGAGTCCAAAGACAGGAGCTGTGATAGACCCAGTCTGGACTTTACTTACCACTGGGCCTAAACAGAACCACTGGATGATCTAGTCTCTCCTGTCATCTCTGTGTGAGACTTGACCTTTACACACATTTTTGTTAGGAAAGAACCAAAATTTTCATAGATCTCTAGTCGAACAGTAAGTCTCACCTTCACTACATTAATTTTTTTCCCTCTTTGTGTTTGTGTGTGGGAAGCTATGAGACAGGGTCTCAATGTTGCTGAAGCTGGCTCTAAACTCCTGCCGCTGCCCCCACAGTAGCTGGAACGTAAGCACCTAGCTTCACAAGGACCTTCTAAGTAACCACCAGGACAGTTCTAAGCACTTCCAGTTGAAGTTAGAGATGCTGCTGTCCAGAATTCCTGCTTCTTTTTCTACATGCCCCGAGGAAGGCAGATCCAGTCCTATGTGGGTCTGGACTCCCTGCAAGAGGATGAAACACCTTACACTCAGCCCTCTCTTCTTCATGGAATGGATGTGTTTCAGTGAGGAAGTCCTTCCCTTTCTGGTGATTGAGGTTGTTTTGTTGTGTCCTGTTCCACTGTAGATTGTTATCCTCATACTAGCAAGGCCTCGGTGCCAGAGCTCTGGACAAGGGCTGCTGCTTGCCTTTAAATAATATGCACGCACTGGGCCGTTACTGAGACCAATTTGTGTCAGGTTATGGTAGCATGCACCTGTAATCCCACACTTGGGAGGTTGAGGCAAGAGGATTTTTGTAGTTGGAGGCCAGCTTGTGCTATCTGTCTCAGGGGGAAAAAAAAAGAGAGCCAAAAACAACAACAAAACAAAACCCCCCAAAAAATAAAAACAAAGGAAATTCTTTGGCCCTGATTCCAGAAGTTGCTTCAAAGGCTACACCAGGAGTTGGCTTTTTCCTCCCGTGTTCTACAGCAAGCTTTTGTTTCTTGATTCAGTGACATGTGGCCCTGCCTGCACATCACTACAGCATGCAGACTCAACAAACAGCCCTATGGAGGGCAGGACAGAAACCTGCACTTTCTAGAAGCAACTCTGCTGGCTGGACATTCTGAACAATACTGCTTTAAGTAACATTTAAATATGCAAACACCAGCAGGGCATATGGTGCATACCTGTGAGCCCAGAACGTGGGCAGCAGAAGTAGGAAGATGACAAGTTCAAATCCAGTGTGATTCTCTATGGCAAGTCTGGGTTAGTCAGGGATATATTACAAGAACCCCCCTCAAAACACTTTACTGTGCATCTAACACCTCCAACCAGTATCCTTTATTCTGCTAATTTCCTAGGGGTTCACAGCGTCTCCCCTATCATTTGACTACAAACCATATACCAGCTTAACGCTTGCTGTAACAGTGGCTTCATGTTCTTTCCTAACAGGTTTAGGCAGTCAGGACAGAAACTTCTGCCTACACTTGTCTATAGCCCAAGCTCTACGCTAAGCACTTCCTACTCATCTTATTTCTTTCACCAAAACGTGACTAGGAATCCATGGCCTGTGCCTGGCTGCATGTAGTCTGGAGGACCTGCAAGAACTCAGCCCTGTCACTGTTGGATCTTTGCGTGACCGCTGGGCAGACCCTAGTGACGTCCTGAGGAGCCAAGGCAGGCTTTTCTCCTGCAGTGACCATTCGCTACAGACACCTGTTCCCTATAACATGCTTTCTTTTTTTGTGTGGCAAAACCTGTTTTAGTCTTTTCCCCTATTATGTGTTAAAGTTTCATGTTATGTCTAGAAAAACCTTCCTACATCAGATATAAAAATATATTTCCTTGCTGGGTGTGGTGGCACACGCCTTTAGTCCCAGCATTCAGGAGGCAGAAGCAGGTGGGGATCTCTGTGATTTTGAGGCTGGCTTAGTCTACATAATGAGTTCCAGAAAAACCAGAGCTACATACATAGTGAGATCATATATATGTATGTATGTTATGTATGTATGTATATATGATATGTATGTTTCTTGAATAATTTTTTGTTTTGTTTTTCCCCTCCAGGGCTGAGGTTTGAAAAACTGAGGTAGAGTTTCAACTAACAGCAAGTTGTCACAAAGAACTATTTATTAAACGATCCATCTCCCTGTCCCTGCACTCTGTGTGCCTGGGTGTGTCTCTCTGACTGCATGATGACTACATTCATGCTGGCAGAAGAGTCCAAGCCTTTGAGGACTCTGTAAGACAAGTGCCTTTTGCCACGTTGGGGCCACCAGCCATACATTACCACTGCCATTCAGAGCTGCCTCACACCCTCATCCTGTACTTTTCTAAAGCAACGTCAGAACTGGCAGGGTTCCAAGAAGTCTCCACTCTTGCTGGAATTACATTGATTTTATGGGCTAATGTGGGTAGAACTGGTGTTTACAGGAGCATGGACAGCATTCAGGCAACTCACAGAACACCTTGCTGTGTCTTCAGTTGACACTGGTTTCTTAGGTAGCTTATGGTTTAAAACAGTGGCAGTCATGGTTCTTCCTTGTCTCTGAATCTGCTGAATTTCAAGGGTTAGTGACCTGGGACCCTGCTAAATAACAGCATGCCCCCAGCTAGTTTCTGACTCTCAGGAGAGAGCCTGTGCTGTTTGGTTCTTTGGGTGCTATAGTTTACTGGTGACAGGGACCTTTATCTAGTATGGTGCTTCTTTCTAGTCTTGACTTACTAAGTTTTCATAAGGGACGAAGTTTCACTTTTACCAACTTTCTTTTCTTTTTTTTTTTTGGTTTTTTTTTTTTTTTTGGTTTTTCAAGATAGGGTTTCTCTGTGGCTTTGGAGGCTGTCCTGAAACTAGCTCTTGTAGACCAGGCTGGTCTCCAACTCACAGAGATCCGCCTTCCTCTGCCTCCCGAGTGCTGGGATTAAAGGCGAGTGCCACCAATGCCCAGCTCTTTTCATCATTTATAGACAAATTCTCTACTAATTGAAGGTAAAATGAAGGCTCATCCAAGCATACAGACTCCTAATTTTGTCTCCAACTTCTTCGTCCCACATACCAGGAAGGCAATATTTCTGCAGATGGAACAAAGATGAACCTTCTCCACCTGCCACTGGACCCAGCATGGGATGTTTCCCAAGATGCCCAAGCACAGAAGTCTTGGAAGCTCCATTTCCTTTCTAGGGAAAGGAACTTTGCCAGGAACCTTATGATAGGAACTCCTGAGGAGAGTGGTGTGTGACATAAAGAAGCAGGGAAGGTGGGAGACACTTCTCACCCCTGCCACAAATCAACACATCACCAATGACCAGCATAGAATGGGTGTGGGTACCTGAAGTGTTCTATGGCCTCTGGCCTTGATTTAGAGTCTCAAGCCAGTCCTTCCTGCCACCCAGCAGTCACTAGCCAGGGCATACAAGCCCAGTGGCACTAAAAGCAGAGGCAGAGCAGAAAGCAGCAAAGCCTTTAGGCTCTTGGGAGAGCTAGGGACCCCTTCCACTCCTCTATTCCACTAATAATGAGTCTCTATGCCCCTTCTCCCAGAGTCACCCTGCTCCTGTGACTCATAGTAGGACATGTGGGGTCTGTGTCACCATAGGGCCCCCCTAGAGCTAGCTCGTAACTGCAGTCACCTGGCACTGGGCTGTTCCTCTCAGCCTCCTTGACCTCTTCTGTTTGCCTCCACTCTTCCTACATCCCATTTTGGGAAAACAATGGGAGCCTGAGCCTGTGCCCAGCTGGGCACCTACTCACAACCCAGAAGCAGCAATAGACAATGTAAGGGCAGAGCAGTCTGTCATAGTTCTGAGAGGCAGAACAGGACATGATACCAGTGTGGCTTGTCAAACCCGATCTTGGTGTTAAGAGTGGTCTCTGTGGATAAACTTTCTCTTCAGGCCACAAGAAGTCCTAACCTAACCCAAGCGGAGGCGGAAGGTGCCAATTTCCATGGGCTCCAGGAAGATGTCAGTGCTGTTGGAGGGTGAGGCCAGAGGATACAGCAAAGTCAAAGAGGTTGGCTGCAGGAATACCACATCCAGGCCACGGAATAGGCTTCCCAGGGCCAGCTGTGAAGAGAGAAAGGCAGGCTGAGCTGGGCACTGCTAACACTGGGTTAAGTTCTTCCTTATATCAAGTACCACCGTTTAGTTATTTTTAAGACAGGGCCTCACACTGTAATTCAAGGCTGCCCTCAAACTCACAGCAATCCTGTCTCAGTCTCCTTAGTGCTAGGATTATATTGTGAGCTGCCACACCCAGCTCTCTTGTCAGATCCTTAGAGGTAAAGTAGTACTCAATGGTGACACACAATTGCAACTCTTGGGAGGTAGAGTCGGTGGCTCAGGAGTTCAACTCAGCTTTGGCTACATAGGAAGGTTGTATCCAGCCGACATAACCCCTTGTCCCAAAGATAAAATAAGATGAATAGATACAAAAAGAAAGAAGGAAATGATCTCACATAAGCTACAGTCCTCTCAGAAGCAACAAGCCTCAGACAGGGCTTTGCTGCAATCTACTCAAGTCCAGGGCCTGTCCAGGCACCTCGGTGCAGGAACTGTTACACCAAGCTGTGTTTGAGAACGAGGACTGTTTCTGGGTTCACTTCTGAGTCACCAGAGCAAGCCAAGTGCCACCATTACTAATGCTTCAAAAGGGGCAGCAGTTATCATTTCTCTTGTTTCCCATTTTGCTCAATTC
Organism: Cricetulus griseus; assembly: GCF_003668045.3. NCBI lineage: Eukaryota > Metazoa > Chordata > Mammalia > Rodentia > Cricetidae > Cricetulus > Cricetulus griseus. Next base: position 117,256,156 of record NC_048596.1, on the reverse strand, counting down.
AGGTCCCTCCTCCAGTTTTCTAGTTCCCTGCCTTATCTGAAACTGCTCCTACCCAACTCAATACTAAAGACACTCAGCCTCCCCTTTGTCTCTGAGGAGACCTGAGGTTCCACCTTCTCTCATCCAACTGCCAACCCCCATCCAGCCTCCCTCTAAGCTCTCAGCTCTGCTACTGCAGAAAGCCCAGCTTCACTGTCCTGACAAGGGCCCCTGCCAGGCCCCCACACCTGGGCCCTGCTCACCTTGCCCTGGCTTGTGGTACAGTTGAAGCCCAAGTTCTTGGCCTCAAGGCCACAGTCAAAACCCTTGCGGTGCAAGATGAGTGCAGCATCAGCTGAAGGCAGGGTGTCCTGGAAAACAGTCAAGAGGCAAGAGCAATGGAGGGTCAGCAGCCCTTCTGCCCAAGGCAAGGCCAAACACAGAAGAGGTGGGGGGAAGGCCAGCACCTGGTGGTGAGGCTTAGCACCCACTGGAACACTTACCTCAGCTGGGATCGTGCGCAGATTGAGCAGATGGAAGTCACAGGGCAATGGGGAAGTCAGAGGGTGGAAAGAGCGCAGAGTGGAGCTAGTGACCTGCTTCTTGGCCACGGGCAAGGCGAGTGGAGGCATGTTGAGATACATGGAAGTCAGGTGGCTGAGGAGGGACGGGTAGCTGGTAGAGCGCTCATCTTGAACCTGCAAGGTGGACCGAAAATGTAGGTGAGGGAGCAGAGCCAGGCTAAAGGCTGAAGAGGAGACAGGCCAGATCTTTTCAGAACAGCTTTCCTGGTTCACTTGGACTCTGGCTACCTGGCTCCAGGCCCCGAACCTCCAACCTTCATGAATGGCTAATTCTCATGGCACTTAACTTAGACAGGGTTGTGTTACTAAGCCCACTTCTATGTTTTCCTTTGTGGCTTCTTTAACACTATCATAAAGAATGTACTCTCTCATTAATGCTGTCACCCCACACAGAGAGGAGTAAGAATGGACAACAGAGATACATGTTTCACTATGGACAGGCTTCTGATAGTGACAGTGTTTTAACTATCCCATGGTAAGATGCCACATCCACAGTGCCAGCCTGACACTCAGGTCCACCAGCTTGAGCTAGTGAAACTACTCCTCAGGTGGCTCCCAGGATGCCACATTCACATGGCATCCACATTTCTCCACAGCCACTACATTTCTGCATGCTGATCCCTGACCCTGGCACTACCCTCTGAGTACCCTATATACAGGCTTCCTTCACCCTTCAAGCCCAGACAGGCCTAGTCCTTTTCCATTTTGCTTCTGCAATGTCTTCAACACAGACTATCACTTCAACTTGTTTTCCTACCCTTGGCTTAATTCAAGTCACTAAGGCTTCCTGTCTCAACATCTTGAAACTGTCATCCCTTCCTTGTCTCCCCACAGAGTCACTCTGCTGCTCACAGTCCTGATAGCTGAGGGAAAATCCTGACAGCACCCCTCCCTATTCAAGACCTTCCATGGTCTCCAGACTCTGGCCAGGCACCCGAGATCTCTGCAGCCTGCTCTGCCCCTCCCTCCCACCATGCTCTAGGCCAGCACTGGCTCATGGAGTTTTCTAAAATAATGGAAACACCATCTGCCATGCCTTCTGTGATAACTATGACCACCTGGAACCACTGGGGACTTAAATGTAATTTTAAAACCATTGATTATTATTAGTGTGTGTGTGTGGGGGGGTTGCCTACATATATGTCTGCACACTTCACATATGCAGTGCCCCTGGAGACCAGAACACACTGTATCCCTTGAACTGGAATTACAGATGGCCCTGAAATGTCTGCCCAGTGAGTGTTGAGGACCAAAGCTGGGTCCTCTGCCAGAGCTGTCAATGCTCTTAACCACTAAGCCATCTCTCCAGCTCCCTGTAATTTTTTTCCTCATTGTTCTGAGACAGGACCTTACAATGTATCAGCTGCCCTAGAACTCCCTTTGCAGACCAGGCTTCACCCTCATAGAGATCTCCCGCCTCTATCTCCTGAATGCCAGAGCTGAAGAAATGTGCCACCACACCTGGCCCAAGGAGTGTTGTTAGTGTGAGTGAAAGCCTCAACTTATTTCAAGTATAGTGATATACTCCTACAATTCTAACCCCCTGGGAAATGGAGGCAGGAGGATGAAGGCTAGCCTGGGCTACATGAGACCTTGTCTCAAAAAAACAGGTAACTAGGCATAGTGGCATATGTCTGTGGTCTTGGCTACTGGAAGGGTGAGACTAGAAGCTCACTTGAACTCAGAAGTTCAAAGCCAGCCTAGGCAACAGTGAGACAAAAATCAAGGCTAACCAAAGATAACCCTGAGGTTATCCTCACTAAATCAAGAGGGCAACCCAAGCTATATAAGTCTCTCTCTCTCTCTCTCTCTCTCTCTCTCTCTCTCTCTCTCTCTCTCATACACACACACAGACACACACAAGACTGGAAACTTAGCTTAGTGACAGAACACTTGTCTAACATGTGCAAAGACCTGGGTTCAATCCAAGTACCAAAAACTGGCCAGCACATGAGGATGGTGGCTGCCATGCTCATCAGCACTGCTCTACTCTGAAGTCACTAATCTCCCTTTCACACTGTCATCACTCCCTTCTACTTTGTGCATGGTTCCCACTCATTACAGCTGAGCCTGGTGACTGCTGTTTCAGGAAGCCATCTTCCACCGTAGGCCCAACGAGACCCCACTTCTACCCTAAACTCAGAGCAGCTCTTCAACCCTGCTCGCTAGTAGGGCCCAAGGGTGGCAGCACATTGGCCCATATCCTTTAGTTCCCATAGCATAGCAGGGGCTCAGCATCTACATAAGGAATAAGTGACTAAGCCACACCTGCAGGGTGCTAGGCAGCAGACTCCAACTACAGGGCTAGACTGCTCACCCTAGGCTACCAAGGCCCTCGCTGACCCTTACCTTTGGGCTCCTGACCGTGTTGCTGGAAAAGATCAAGCCCCTAAACATGGCTGCCAGTTTGGAGGAAAAACCAGGCTGGTAAGGTAAAGAAAGCCAAGAGATGAGCAGGGTTGTGTCAGGGCTAGGAAATGCTCAGGCTAGAGGAGGGAGGATGAGATTAGCAAAAAGAAAGGCAGAAGATGAACATGACAGGGGCAAAGGGACAGGGTGTGGCTGGGAAGGGACTGCCAAGCTACATGAGATGGACCAGCAAATGCAATATAGCCTCCTGGTTCAATGCAGGAAATGAGCTGTACTGTCTGCCCTCTGCCCTCCTCCAGCTACATTTGGGAACCCGCAGGGTCACCCACAGGGTTGAACCTACACTAGCTCACCAGACAGTGGGCCCAGATTTTACCTCACGGCTCATGGTTCTCCGTTCTAACAGGAGGCGGAAGCGGTTGCAGGTGACCTTGTTGTCTTTGAGCCCTTGGCCTAGACCCCGGTTGTCATCCTGCATTAGTCGTCGGTCCAAGATCACCTCCAGCTGGCCTGGGGAAGTTAACAGTGAGCTCCAGTTTGCCAAACCCAGGTCTAAGCAGACGCAGGCCTTGGGAGCAGACACTCCACCTCAGGTACTCAGGGGAAAGGGCCAGTGACACAGACAAGCTGAGTCACTCAGAGGAGAGAATGATGGACCTGAGTACTGGTAGAGCAGTGAAGGTGTCTCGCCTTACTTCTTTAGGTGAAGAAACAGGAGGCCTAGAAAGGGGAGCACTGAGTTCACCTCGGTGACTCAGGACTAGGACTTGGGCCCTGGGCTTAGGCCAGCAGGAAACCTTTTGGGGACAGGCCACATAGAACACAGGAAACAGAAGCTGGAAATCTGAGAGAAGCCTGTCTGCCATACTGCTGCAGAGTCCCTCATCTGAGTGTGGGCTTTCTCAGGCTGGATAGACTCATAACTGCCTCTTGCCTCTGCTCTACCTGGCATCAGCTAGAAGGACCAGCAGCCCAGATTGGAGTGGATGGCCTTGTCTGTCAGAAGCAGGCTGTGTCTGAGGACAGGCAGGAGGCATATGAGGTGAGGCTCAGCAAGTCCTCTCCAGTAAAGAGGACCACCTCTGTTCCCATTTGGATTACGCTTGGAGGAGGGTCTCACTGCAAAGCTGATGGATGGGTGTGAGGACAGAAAGGCTTTCACCACAGTGACCCACAACAGCTTTCCCCACAGATGGCCAAGTTCCCTTTCATCTCTATAGTCTTTACTTTGATTTCTGTAGTCTCTTTGGCTTTGTACTCTGAGCAGACACAGGAAGCTATCCCCAACCCTAAAATAGGTTCCATACATAGAACACAATCATTCCTTAATGCCCTATGTCCCAGAGGGGCACACAGCTGACTAAGCAAGGACAATGGGCTGCATTCAGACAGACAGATCCAAAAAAAATCCTGGCAGAGGGCAGGAGAGCCTCACTCCTCCCATAGAGGAAGCAGGCGCAACACTTACCTTAATCTTGCACTCGGTTCAGCCCTCTCAATCTCTATCCCCCACAGACAGAAAGACCTCTAGGGCCGAGAGTCCATAAATCACCGCTCATCTTGTCCCAAGGCTATGGAGATCACTGCGGGTAGGGGGAGCTTTCACCTTGACCCTGACAACTTCTCATTTTCTCCAATACTGAGGAGGGAATCTCATGCCTTGCTCACACTCTGTGAGTGTTCCATCACAGAGCTAAGTCTCCAGACAACAAAGTCTTGCTAAATTGCCCAGACTGAGCTTGGATTTGGGATCCTCCTACCTCAGCCTCCAAGGAGCTGGGGTCACATGTCTGTGCTGCTAGGCCCAGAGATCTTCGTTTGATAGTTAAGAATGTCAGCCTTTCTTTTACTGACCATTAGGAGGAGATATGTATATTTCCCCTTTCCTAAATATTACACTGTAACCACTTGCCTGGTGGTGGCCCTGCTTTTAATCTCAGCACTCAAGAGGCAGAGAGGTAGGTGGATCTCTACGAGCTCAAGGCCAATCTGGTCTATTGAACAAGTTTCATAACAGCCAAGGCTACAGAAAAACACTGTCTCAAAAATAAAAAAAAAGGAAGAAAGGAAGGAAGGGAGGGAGGAAGGAAGGAAGGAAGGAAGGAAGGAAGGAAGGAAGGAAGGAAGGAAGAAGAGCTGTACCCCCCAGCTGAGAACAACCCTTCAATGCCACAGCCCAAATGTGACTGACAGGAACTGTAGATGGCTCACCCCCTTCTTCAGCTTTGGGGTGATGGGGTCTTAGAGAGAGGGGAAGGAAGCCTTTCCCCAGTGGACTGGCTGGAGCCAAGGGTAGGCTGGTTCCCTACTCACCATCACCGAGGCTGGAGACACCCAGAGCCTGTGCAGTGTACAGTGTGAGGCGCCTCTGTGCATCTTGGATGTAGGCCATGACTGGCATGGGGTAAAAGTTAGCCTGCAGGGGCAACTTCTTCAGATATCGCCGGGGCTGTACCTATCAGGAGAAGTTCAAGACCAGGTAGGAATGGTGTCTGATTTGTGTTCTGAAAGCTTCTCAGTGTGAAGGCATTCCTGGTTATTACTATTATTTTTTTTTTATTTGGTTTTTCGAGACAGGGTTTCTCTGTGTAGCTTTGGAGCCTATCCTGGCACTTGCTCTGGAGACCAGGCTGGCCTCAAACTCACAGAGATCCACCTGCCTCTGCCTCCCGAGTGCTGGGATTAAAGGCGTGCGCCACCAACACCCGGCCCTGGTTATTATTTTTTGTTTGCTTTGTTTTTATTGTGTTTTTTTGATACAGGGTTTCCTTGGGTAGCCCTGGTTGTCCTGGAACTTGTTCTGTAGATCGGGCTGGCTTCGAACTCGGAGATCTACCTGCCTCTGCCTCCTAAATGCTGGGATTAAAGTCATGCACCATCACTGCCTGGCTATTTTTTAAAATTGTGTTTTTGTGTATAATGTGTGCGCATGGGTGTATGTATGTGTATAATGTGTGTACATGGGTGTATGTGCCACAGCACACACGTGGAGGTCAGTGGAGAACTCTTTGGAATGGGTTCTCTCCTTCCACCTTTATCAGGGTTCCAGAAATCGAACTCAGGTTGCCAGGCCTGGTCAAGAGCCTTTATCCATTGAGCTATCTCAATGGCCCCATATTTGTCACCAGTCCTTGGCACCCTCCCCACAGCACTTATACTGGGAGGCCCAAAGCAGTCCAAGTTCTGTTCCACAGGGCCCAAGAATTACCTGAAAGCCATTGAGGTCTGTGAAGAAGGTACCCTGGCTATCAATGTCCGTGTGGATGCGCAGGGCCAGCTCTTTGTTCACATAGTCCCTGATGTCTACCAGGATTGCCATGTCCAGAGACAGTCCCTCCACTCCTGGACACAGGAACAGCCAGAGATGAGGTGAGCACAGCCTGAGAGACTATGCCAGGGAGCTCCCAGGACAGGTTGACTGGATTTTTCCTCAAGAGATCAAGCATCCCATGTCAAATGACACAACTCTTGTCAACAGAGATGGGGCAAAAGAACAGGTGCCAGACTGTGGAACTTACACTCCTTGTGACCGTCCCCTCCTGCAGGGCTCACCTGGCAAGTTGTAAAGTCGAATCACTTGGTGAAAGTGCTCGTAATAGGCAGCCACCTCTGAGAAGAACGGGCCTTCGGTGACACGCAGCACAGGAGAGTTCTTGGGGACGTAGGGCTGGAAAAAGAGCAAGTGACCACTGAAGCCACAGCACAGAGTCCAAAGTAACAGTACCAACCCAGAGGAAGGCAACAGAAGTCCTTGTCCCAGTGCTGTGGCTGGGCCCAGGCCCACAGGTGGCCTGACCACCTGTGCTGAGCAGGTGCAGAAGCGTGGTTTAGACCACAGCCCACCAACCTCCACAAGGCAACGAAGACAAGGCCAGGAGGGCAGGACACAGTAGGCAGTGACCACTTAAGGGATCCCATGTCCCTCCCAGGCTCTCCCCACCCACAAGGGCCACCAGGTTCTACAAGGCATCTGAGGTACCTTAGCCTCGCTATCAGGCAGGAAGAGGTAGGCACCACTCTTATCTTTGGATGTCCGGGTACCATAGATGAGGAGCTTCATGTCTATCTGCTGTTCCTGCTCCTCATCCACCCTTCGGATGCTCTGCCAAAAAACACAGCCCTGACCCCTGGCCCCACACCAGCATGTCAGGTCTCCCCCTGGGAGGGCATGGATTGACTACCCCCAAGGAGCCAAGCCCAGTGCTACAGTTGGAATCTTAGGGTCCCCCATAAGGTCTGTGTGCTAAGGGCTTATCCCCAGACTGCTGCTACTAGGCAAGGTTGGGGACAGTGGGACTCTACCACTTCCCTTCCTCCCTTCTACTCTTTCTTTTCTTCCTTTCTTCCTTGCTTTCTTTCTTTTTTTGACAGGGTTTCTCTGTGTAGACCTGTCTTGTCCTAGAACTCAATCTGTGGACCAGGCTGGTCTTGAATTCACAGAGATCCGCCTGCCTCTGCCTTCTGAGTGCTGGGATTAACAGCATGAGCACCACCACCTAACTCCAACTTCTCTATAAACTTTTTTGAGACAAGGATCTCATGTAGTCCAGGTTAGCCTCAAACTTGCTATGCAATCAAAGATGACCTTGAACGTCTGATCCTCTTGCTTCTGCCCCCTCCATTGCTGAAATTATAGGTCTGCACCACAGCACCCAACCTCCGCATCCTGGTTGTAAAGTAATGTGTTCCCTGCCATGGCATGCTTGCTGCCTAACTACAGGCCCCAAAGCAATGGGTCTGCCTAACTGTAGGCTCAAAGCTCACAAACTGTAAGCAGAAATCAACCTTCTCTCCTTTCCAAGTCACAGACACAGCAGCAGATGATTAACAACACACTCAGCTTTGCCATGCTGTTAGCTTGAGAGCTGCTAATGCTCACATCCGAGTCTCTGTGAGTCAGGCGATAGGAGGAGCTTGGGGCCAGGACAGTTGTACACAAGCCCCCTGATGCCCGTGCCCTCCCTCCCTTTGGTCCCTCCCACAACCCCTGGCCTGGCCCTTTACCTTGAGGAGCCCAGTAAGGCCGGAGAACCAGACCTGCATGTAGTGATTGCTGATGGCAAAGTCACTGGTGCTGGAGTCCATGACACGGAGAGGGAATGCCGTCTGCCTGGGGACGGACAGCTTCACACCATTCAGGTAGACACGTACGGAAGACGGCACTGTGTAGGGCCCATCAAGGTCCGGCTGCAGCTGCAGCGTACTCAGGCCCAGGGCTGGCAGGCGGATAGGTACCGACACCTGTGGGCCCAGGGGCAGAAAGAAGCAGATGAGCATCAGTCCACACAGGCCGCCTTCTCCCTTCATCCTTGACCTCTGCGTTCTGTTTTCTGAAGCCAGCACAGAACCTTACATTTCTACCTGAAAAAACCCTGTCTGGTTTGGGATCTTGGTTCTGAGTTGCAGTTCATTCTGCATGCCTGTCAGCCAAGGGGCACAGCACTCAGTTGAGAGCCTAGGGTCTGAAGCAGGCTGTCATATACTCTCTGAGCAACCTTAGGCAAGTACCTTAACCACCTCTGTTTCTGGTGAAGCGAGGATTGCATCACTATGTACACTTGAAGAGTTTTTTTTTTTTTTTTTTTGTTTTTTTTTTTGTTTTTAGAGACAGGTTTTCCCTGTGTAGCTTTGGAGCCTATCCTGGCACTCACTCTGGAGACCTGGCTGGCTTCGAACTCACAGAGATCCGCCTGCCTCTGCCTCCCGAGTGCTGGGATTAAAGGCATGTGCCACCACCACCCGGCTTATTTTTTTTTTTTTTTTGGAAGAGTTTAATGAAAGCCAGGAGTGATGGTACATTGTTGTATCCCAACAGTCAGGAGGCTGAACCAGAGGACAGCAAGTTTGAAGCCAACCTGAACTACACAGTGAGGCCTTATCTTTAAAAAAATTCTGAATGAATTAGATATTTAACCACTTAGAGCAGTGCCTGCCATGAACTATACCTGAATATTTATTTCTCATCCATATTACAGATGAAATACATAGTTAAGTCAACACAATAAACCATCATTAGAAGCTTGTGTCCAGGAATTAGAGACCAGGTTGGGCATCATATAAGACCCCATCACAATGAAGTAAACAATGAATACTTGATGAGCAGCTGAGGGCACTATTGTTGCCATCTGCAGTATAATTATTACCACAGTGTCCTCACCATCCTTTTAAAGATACTCAAATCCCAAGAGTGACTATCCTTCGGGCAATGTCTCGCCCCAAGCCACCTGCCTCCATCCTGGGGGGTAAGCAGAGCACAGCAGGGGAGTGGGAAGCAGGTGTTCCTGGGGAGTGAGGCCCCAGGAGAGGTACTGACAAGTAGGGAGGGCTGAGCCCCGCCTTACCTGGTAGACATCAGGGACCATGTTAGTGGCTGAGCTCCAGTGTGCACTGATCTGCACAGACAGGGGCTGACCCTCCTCTGAAAGGACTCGCACCCTTGGGGAGTTGACCAGCAGGGACACCACACTGAGCCGCTCCTGTTCCAGTGGGTTAAATAGCACCACAAACCTGTGGGTGGAAGGTGGGCTGACCCCAGGAGCTTGCTGCAGCGGCAGGACAGAAGCAGCAGCCAGAAGGAGCACCCCCTGCACTGTGGGGAGCTGGAGGGTGCCTCTGGGAACGGGCAGGCCGGACTCACCTGGGTGAGGAATCCAGCTCAATCACTGTGCGCTCCGGCAGGGCATCGTGACTTAAACGACTGTCATCCTGCAATGACATGGGCAGGAAGAAAGAATGATGAGTGCGCTCAACCTCCTCCCCACCCCAACCTGTCCAGGCCATCAACTACCTTGAGCATGGAATCTGCACCCCAAAACAAGGAAGGAAAAAGAGGAACAGTACCCACCAATCGCAGCTCTTGAGGTAGTACCACCCACACCACAAGATCTCTCAAGCAGATGTAGGAGGGACTCACCATTTGAAAGAAGGGTGTACCAGGGTCAAATTCATAGGTTTCTTTGTCGCCCAGCACCAGATAGTGAGCAGCATTGATGATGACCTGCTTCAGGCTAACCAGGGACCGCAGCAGCCTGTGGGGGGCACCAGAGAAAGCTGAGTGAAGATGGCCACTGGGAGGCTGTCTGCAACCAACAGCAGGACCAGCCCTCGGCAGCCTGCCCACCAATCACCCACATATCCACTCTTTGAAATTGTGTGGGGAGTGGAGGTGGCTCCTACCTGACCCCATAGTCTACTACCACCGCCTCCTTGGCAGTTCCAGTGATGGCATCATGGTGCTGGAAGAGCCCCAGTGTGCGCCGAGCTTCCGTCAGAAGAGCAAAATCAGACAGCGGGTACTGGCCAGCCAGTCCAGAGCGGCGGGCATGAGCCACAGCCAAGCTGTATAGAACCTCTGCCCCACTACCCAGAGAAAAAAGTCAGAGTCTTCCTGTTCTGTTCAACCTATGCTCAGGGGCCACCCACACACTGATGGCATCCTTTCTCGCTACACCGCCCCGCCTACACCTCAAAGGTTAACTCGTACTCAGCAAGGGGAGGTGGGCAGCTCTCACCGCAGGTGGGCTTCTAGGACTCGGTCCAAGCTCTTGTAGAAAGGCCGGGATGTGTAATAGCCTGTCCAATAGTGGTCCTCCCGGTCAGCATAGGAGAAGAAATCTCCACTCAGCACAGGAAACCCTGGAGGCCGGGCACCAGGCTCCACTCCTGTCCTCTTATAGAGAGCATCAAAATACTCAGAGAGGGTCCCAAACTGGGCCTGTAGGGACCCAAAGCAAGCGTCCATCAATTACAGAGCCTCCTGGGATCTCTGGCCACCATTCCACAATGCTGCAGGTGTGGGCAGGGGTGAGGACTTTGCCTAGCAAAGGGCAGGAAATCTGTATGTCCTGCTCTTCTGGGAAACTTGGGAATGAATTCTGACCCACACAGGAACCTTGCCCAAGACTGAGAGTGACCTGGAGCCCTCAGCAGCAGGGCTGGTACAGAAGGACTAAGTGCAGCACTGTAGCTGCAGACCCGTCCGCACATGCCTCCCTCCCACCTGCACATGGAGCTCCGGCTTGCTGTTGAGGAAGTCAAAGAGCCGCTGGTAGTTGAAGAACTGGGCATCCCACTCCTGAGGCTTGTCATATCGGAAGTCATCGCCCAGTGGCACAAGGAGGACGTTGCTTCGGAAAAGCCGGGACTTCTTCCGGTACTGGTCCAGGAGCAGGGCTGCCCTGGAAACAGGTCACAGACCCAACATGAAGTCCCAGTGAGGGGGGGTGGGGGTGGGGATGTGGCTCAGTAGATAAAATATTTGCCACATAAGTGTGAGGACTGGAACTTGGGACCCCCACAAACATGTAAATGCCAGTGGGCATGGAGGCCTGACTGTAATCACAGAGCTCAGAAGATGGAGACAGGATCTCCAGAGCAAGCTGCAAAGCTAGACGAGTCCATACCGGAGACGAGCTCTGGGTTCAGCTACGAAACTTTTTCAATGAATAAGGTAGAGAGAGACCAAGGTAGATTTCTGACGTCAACCTTGGTCTCCATATACACTCACAGACCTGGATATGCATCCACAAATGTGGTTCCACACACTTGCAAACTATGCCTGGTAGCACTTACTTTTAACTCCAGCCCTGGGAGGCAGAAGGCAGGCAGATCATGTATGAGGCCAGCCTAATCTCTATATTGAACTCCAGGCCAGCCAGGACTATATAATGAGATCCTGTCTTAACAAAAGAAAAAGAAAAAACCGGGAGTTGGTGTCGCACACCTTTAATCCCAGCACTTGGGAGGCAAAGGCAGGCGGATCTCTGTGAGTTCGAGGCCAGCCTGGTTTCTAGAGTGAGTGCCAGGATAGGCTCCAAAGCTACACAGAGAAACCCTGTCTGGAAAAAAAAAAAAGAAAGAAAGAAAGAAAAAGAAAAAAAACAAACAAAATTCACATGAAAAGCTAGGCACAGTGGTACATCCATGCAATCTCAGTACTTGGGAAGCTGAGGCAAGAAGATTCCAAATTTGAAGCCAGACAGGTCTACTACCCAGAGGCCTGCTAGGTGTGGTAGCACATGCCTATAATCCCAGCACTTTTGGGGTATCAGTAGTTCAAGCCCATCCTCACCTACACAGCAAGTTCAAGGACAGCCTCAGCTACATGAGACTCTGTCTAAACCCCGATACACACAAGGAGAAAGGTGCCTTGCTTGAACTGTATGAAAACATTAATTTTTTTAATCCATATTATCTATCCAATACAGTCTTATAACATGTCATTAGAGGCTTTTCCCTGCCGGGTATATGACATGTGCCTGTAATCCCAACACTTGGAGTCTAAGGTAGGAAGACTGTTGCAAGTTTGAGGTCAGCCTGAGCTACATACAGAGTGAGTACTGGGCAAACCAGAGCTACATGACAAGATCTTGTCCCCACAAAAGAAAAAAAAAAAAAAGAAAAAAGAAAAGTAGCCTTTTCAGTGCTTGCTTGGATTGCTGCTACTTACCACATTCTCAACATTTCAGCTAAAGTGACATTTAGATCAACCTTAACCAATACTTTTGTACAGTGACATCTTTGAGGTACTTTAGGAGGGACAGGTCTTTTTTCTCAGACTAAAGCTCTCTGGCAGGACTGGGTGAGTCTAAACAGGATTTGGGCCCAGTGAGCACAAGATCCACCTGCCTGACCTGGAGCTGACCCCGAGAACCTGAGTCAAACGAGGGATAGCAGCTGAAAGTTTGCAAGAAATGGTACCAATGTAAAAACTGTTTAGGGCAGGTGCCAGGCATAGTGATGCATGCCTTTAGTCCCAGCACTTAGGAGGCAAAGGCAGGCACATCTCTGCAAGTTTGAGGCTAGCTTGGTCTACTTTCTGAGTTACAAGACAGCCAGAACTACACAGTGAGATTCTGTCTCAGAAAAAAAAAATGTTTAGGGCTGGGTATGTAGCTCAGTTGGTAGAGTGCTTGTCCAGCTTCACAAACCCCTGATTTGGGCATAAACCAGGTGTGTTGAGTCATGCTTGTAACCCAGCACTCAGGAAACAGGCATGTTTGAGGCCAGCCGGCCTGGAATATGAGATCCTTCTCAAAAAGAAAAGAAGGGGTGGGGGCAGGGAATGCCTCCCAGTCTATTAGGGCATCAGAAGGCATCCTCACCGAGGAAAGCAAAAGCATTCTGAGAAAGAAGCTAAGCGCCTTTCCCATTCCCCAGGGAGGCAGGAAGGGGTTGCTATTGCAGATGCATGGCCTAAACTCTCCACCAGACTCTACCCTTCTTTCCAGGTATGGTCAGTCCCATGTGGCACAGCCAAGACCAGAAGCCAGGTTTCAGCCTAACTCCTCTGAGAAGCAAATGTTACCAGCAGCTGGGTGCAGGAGCAAAGACCTGTTACCCTATTCTCAGGAGACGGAGGCAGACAGATTGAGTACTGCTGGGGTACACAGCTCAAAACCCCACGCCCCACACCCCACACCTTGTCCTAGCAGGGCTGACAGCAGATACCTGTCTGCCACATTGGCCTCTGTAATAGCCCGAGGTGGCACCTTCCAAGGGCAATTGATGCGCCCACCCGGCAGACGTTTGAAATCAAACTGGCAGCAGATCTTGGGATCAGGGCCACAGGTGTGTGGGACATCATAGCTGTAGAAGGGCATCATGTGGCAAAAGATGTCTGTGCTGAAGTCTGGATCTGCAGATGAAAATGACATCCCATAGGGCAGGCCACTGGCAGGCAGGGTTAGCAGCTAGACACACACACATCACAAGTGTGTAGATTCATGTCATCCATAGGCAGCCCTGAGAGACACTCAGGCTCTAGCTGAACTCAAGAGTTTACAGCATGTGCAGGCTGGGACTAGGGTACGGGGCTCCCAAACCCACAGCTCCTGCAGGAGATGGGCCCACAGAAGCCAGCAGGGGTCAACATGACTCTCCTAGACAGAAGAGTTATTTCAGGCAGTGAGCCCTTAGGGACCACAGGGTGAATTTCTAATAAATCTTTTCTTCCCCAATGAAGACTACATGGCTACAATACCCATGCCCCTACTTGGCCTTACCCCACATCTGCCTCCACATGAACTCCAGGCTGTGAGTGGCAGCAAAGTGCTTCTTGATAGCATAATGCACCCTCTGAATCAGCATGCTGGTCAGGTTGGCACGGCGCAGCAGGTAAGGCATGGTGGAGCTGTGCCCAAAGGGGTCCACTGCCCAGCCTGAGCGTGGAGTTGCACCTGGGCAGAGCACAGATTTCACTGGCCCTGAATACCTCAGGGACTGACCTCTGGCTTCCTAGTGCCTAGGAGGCAAGCTCCTACTTTACCCATCAGACGGGCTGCAATGAGCCTAGAAAGAACAACTCCCCACCAACCCCTGTACCTCACAGCATCTTGCCACAACACTCAGGCCCAGCTCCCATTCTTAGACTTACCCAGGTTTCTCTCCAGCCACTGGTGTCCCTCGATGAGTTGGTCAATCAAGGCAAAGTAATGGGAGTTGGCCTCATCTGGCATCACCCACCCACCTGTTGCAATCTCCAGCTGCCCGTTTCCCACCAGCCTAAGGATGAAGGCACACTCAGAATGTGGCAGGGACCCTTTGCTTGGTCCTGGCAGCCAGAGGATGACAGGGACTGCATACATTGGCCTCCTCCAGCCAGAGAATACTCACAAACTTGGCACCCATGGAATTAGACAAGACCAACCCACCCAGCTAGGACTTAGATAATGACTCTCCCATGCTTTCCCAACTACCACTGACCTTCGAACTGCTGCCTTTTTTTGAGCACTGATGTTGTCCCACCACTTGGCAAAGAAGGAGACTTCTGCCCAGAGAAAGCGTCGTCGAGGGTCTTCCTGCAGCTTGGACACCATGCTGTTGAGGATGTGTTGGGTTTGTTCCATGTAGTACTTGTCAAAAGTCTTGATCCAGCCTGGTGGAATCAACACAAGTTCCCCTGAATATGCCGCTTACTTCAGCTGCATCCCTCGTCATGTTTGTCATCAGAAAGCCTTCCCCCTACCCCGGCTCCCAGGCTTGCTGGGTCTTCACCTGGATCATTGTGAGAGTGGGGTACCACAAACACCTGCAGGTCTTCAGCATCCCAGTCGTTCGGGCTGTAGGAGATGTCAAAGCCTTGCCTCCACACGCCACCCTCCACATTGTCAAATGGCAAGTCCTCAGACACAGCTAACATCTGCCAGGGAGGAATGTGGCTCAGGGGCCATGTATGACAACAGGAAGTTCCCGCCAGCACCAGCTCTTACCTGTAGTTCTGGCTTCTGACCCCTGCCCCCCAAAGCAAACTGGCAGTCTTGGGGGGAGACAGAGAAGAAACTGGGCCGGGGCTCTGGGAGCACAGCCCAGGAGCCGTTGGCTGTGTGGTAGGGCATCAGGGCTGGTGGGCTCTCTGCATTGGCTGTCAGTTCCAGCACAGAGTCCTTGATATGGCTGATGATCTCATGGTTTTCCTCCAACAGTTGTTCCAGCTGTTCGATCCGGTTCTGCAGCACAGAAATTTGGCTCTGCCAAAAATAAGAACAGAAAGTAATCACTCACAGCTCCCTGTCACAGGAAGAATTCCTGATTGGGGCTGCCACCTGGTACCTGACTGGTCTATGGGTTCACTCTCCTCAGGCCAAGTCAGACCATGGGCCTGCGGTGATGAAAGCCGCACATCACTCCTGCAGACCCCCTATCCGCTTGGCTTGGAAGCAGCATCACCCTCCAGCTCATGGAGGGCAAGCATTTCCTCTCGCGTGCCTGTGCTCAATGACTGTACTTCCTGCCTCAACCAAGCATGGTGTTGAGGACTGCATTCAACTTAATGGAAAAGAAATGCTGCAGTCAATTAGCAGTGTCTGCCAAGAACTCGACTCAGACTAGCAATACACATGGCCACTTTTCTTCTTCTTCTGCCGCTGTTGCTTTTCACTTCCTGCCGTGGCTAGGAGCTCAGCCCAGCGGTGGAGCATGTATTTAGCAAGAACCAGCTCTTGGGCATCCACCTCCAAAAAGAAGGCAGATCTGCCTAGGAGTGTTCCTGGGCTACAGCTATATAACTCAGCTGTAGATCATGTATCCCGCCTTCGTGCACGAGGCTCTTGAACTAATCCCTAAGACCAGGGGTGGGGGGGGGCGTGTTCTCGTCCTGTACCGGCATAGCTCTCCTGCTGGGGAGATGCCCAAGCCCAGGTGTGACTTGCATCTGAAGAAGAGAACAAGGTGTGACTCACCCTGGGGAAGTTCCCACCATTCTGGTGTCTGGCAGGATCGTGCTGCACCCGGTCCAGCATCAGGTAGAGGGAGAAGACTGCTACACAGAAGATAGCAGCCCCGCACACTGTCACCTGCTTTTTCAACTTCATGCTGACCCCCACACGCACCTGGCAGGAGAGAGACCATCTCTAGTTCTGGCATGCAAAACCCTTCTGTTGGTCTTCCTATCAAATGCCCTCTGAATTCCCAAGCAGTACCTACTTGTGCCTGACTCTGGGGAAAAAAAGGGGGGGGGGGCTTCCAATAACCAAATCTTGGTTGAGACTCCCAGCACACAAGTAGCACATATGTCTGGGGCTGGTCCTGTAGGACAGAAGTTCTGCCTCCCCTCAACCGGAACGATAAAAATCAGGATGCAGGGTGTGTGTGTGTGTGTGTGTGTGTGTGTGTGTGTGTGTCAGGTGAGACAGCTCAGTAAGTAAGGCACTTGCAGCCAAGCCTGACAGCCAAGATAATCCATTTGACTCACAAGGTGGAAGTAGAAAAAGCAACTACCATAAACGTGTGAGTTGCATTGCCACACGTTTTCTGTGGCGTACATGCTCACAAATAAACAAATGTAACCCATTAAAAACAAAAACAAAAGCAGGGATAACAGAGCCCCAGCTCTGACCCACACTTCATTACAAAACCACTGATTGCAAACACCTTGCTCAGGACTCTGCCCGCAAAGAATGCCTGTCCAGGCTCCCTAGCCATGTGTTTCCTCCCTTCAGATGAATAAATACCAAGGCTTCTATTTTGTTTGACTTAGAGGTACAATCACCGGCTGGAGAGAAAGACAAGCCGTCTGTCTACTCCTGGGTCAAACAGCTACTCAGCAGAAACAGTGCCTGGCCCAGACCCCGTCTCAACAAGAATACAGAACGGACTTCTTTTTAAAGAAGAAGAAATGCTCACGTTTCTAACAACCCTGTATTAGTAGTCTAGTATTCTCCCGGCCAGTACTGATTCCTGCAGTGCAAAACTTCCAGTCCTAGCTTCCAGGGCGCTTTAACGGACTCGTGAGAAGCCAGCGGGGAGACTCAAGTCCCCAGGGTAGTGGAGGCCAGGCACAACTTCTCGGTATGGGGCAACTCGAGAAGACCCACAGCGCCCGCTTTCACCGCCCGCGGGTCCCCACTTGCCTGTGACGGAGGGAGGACGCTAACTGCTGAACGCGCGTGGGCGGGACCGCGTCCTGGAGTCTGCTCTTCAGGCCCTGGTGCTGAAGAGCTCTGTCACCTCACCCAGCGTCCTACTTAGCGCGAACTGATTCCGCTCAGGAGCCTCCGGGCAATATTTTTAGCCCCTGGAGATTGGGTCCGGGCCAAAGAGGGCGGAGCAGGGAAGCAGGAGCTGGGTTACCGTTGGGGCAGGCACCTGCCCCGGGGTCTCCCCCGCAGGCCCGCCCAGCCCCCTCCGGCCCTCGGAGCTCAGCGGGCACCCGGGGGCCGCAACGCCCGCGGCCTGCAGGCAGGAGTCATCGCCCGCACCGCGGCTGGCCCGTTACCGTACGCAGCCGGCCTCCGCGCCGCTCGGGACCCTGCCGGCCGAGCCGCCACCGCTTGCATCCCCGGGGACCGCAGCCCGAGCGCGCGCGCGGGCCGTTGCGCAGGCCTGTCCACCCACCGCCCCTGCTCGGTCCCGCAGCCGCGCTCCCGCGGGGGCCAGGACCGCCGCGCGCTCCTGCGCTCGCTCCGCGCTCCCGCCTCCAGCGGCCGCGGGGTCGAGCAGCGCGTCGGGCGGGAGGAGGGGCGCGGGGGACCGCGCACAGCGTCCCCTGGCTCCGGGCCCCGCCGCCGTCTCGCACCCCCCCACGGTGTTCCGCAGCGCCCCCTAGCGCCAGGCTCGGTCGCCTCCCAGCGTCTCGGCCGGGTTCCCGCGGTGCCTCCTGCTGGGTCGGCACAGCGGTCCGCTATGGCCGCCTTGCGTCTCTGCGCAGCCGTTGAAAGGGCAGGGCGCGCGCTGCGGAACCCCAGCAGAGCTGCGCGACTTTTTTTTTTTTTTTTTTTTTTTTTTTTTTTTTTTTTTTTCCTCGATCCTCGGAGAATTAGAATCAGGCAGAAGCAGAAAGGGCCCGTGTGTGTGGTGCGTTGTGGCCTCCTAGACTGGCTCCGTAGTGATGTTTCTTAGGCAAAGGGATGCTGCCTCCCTTTGGGTACTGTGCGTTCCCGGTGGCTCTGGGTTTCCTGCCACTGAGGGTGGAAGGCATGTTCATAGTGTTAAAGGTTACTCCTTTATTGGGCGTCCAAGTTTCAGATTTGCAGCGTAAGACGTCATACTTCAGTGAACATCTCCAGGAATTCCACTTTTTTTTTTTTTCTTTTGAAGATTGATGTTTGGCCGGACAAAGGAGCTCACAACGAGTCCCCAGCACCTGGAAGACAGTGTCAGGCAGATCCCTGAGTTCGAGGCCAGCCTGGTGTGCATATGAGTTCCGGAACAGTCATAGCTACATAGACAAAAAAAAAAAAAAAAATCATCTGTCACGGTGGTACACACCTATAAATCGCAGCACTCAGCTGAGACAGGAGGATTGTCATAAGTTGGAAACTATCCTGGGCTACACATTGAGACCCTATTTCAAAAGAAAGATTACTAAAATTACTGCCTGGAACTGGGCTGGTGATAACCGACTGAAACCCCAACACGTGGGGAGTTGAGGCAAGAGGACCCCGGCAAATGGACACCAGCCTAGGCTACAAAACAAAACAAATAGTATTTTCCTATGTAGACATCCCTGACTCCAGGTTCACATCAGGAAGTTCTCTCCCCCTATTTGACCATATCAGGAGGTAGGGCTTTTGTGAGATTAAGATTAGCTCAAGAAGGCAGAGCCCTTAGAAAACGGATTATTGGGGCCGGAGAGATGGCTCAGAGGTTAAGAGCGCTGACTGCTCTTACTGAGGTCCCGAGTTCAATTCCCAGCAACCACATGGTGGCTCACAACCATCTGTAATGAGATCTGGTGCATTGATATATATGGAAGCAGAATGTTGTATACATAATAAATAAATTAAATAAATAAAATCTTAAAAAAAAAAGAAAAAGAAAACGGATTATTGCTTTCTTGTAAAAGCACCCAGAACCTGGCATCTCAGCAGTCAAGAAGCAGAGACAGGCAGATCATGGGGAGTTCCTGGCCAACCAGGGCTGTTTCAATTAAATAAAAGTAAACCAGAGACCAGTGGGTAAAGATGCCACCAAGCCTGATGACCTGAGTTTGGTCTCCACAATGCACTAATGGAAGGAAAGAATTGTCTCTGATCTCTCACACTTGTGCCATAGCATGCACATGCATGAGTACACACACACACTGGGGGGGAGTTAGAGTTAAAGCACCCCAGGAGGAAGGATGCCTTGTCCCTCCTACTACACAAGCACACAGCTAGAAGGAGCCATCTATATATCAGAAAGTGCTTACACACACACACACACACACACACACACAAACACACCCCAATCTACTTGTGTCTCACACTCTCCACGGACGTAAGAAGTCAATTGTTATTTATAAACTACCTAGTTTATGGAATTTTGTTACAGCAGCTCAAGCAGACTGAGACATTATCTTTGGACAGATTTGCAGCAGTGAGTTTTCCTGGGCAAAAGATAAGCCCTGATATAATGGATGGTGCTTGGTTTTTCCTGCTGCTCATGGAAAAAGACTATATATGCTCACTTGTCATAAAAGCAATTAAGTATCGCTGAAACAAATTTTTAGTTGATTAACTAGATATAAAATACAATCTCATTGTTTAGCTCCCATATTTTAGTATCATCTTCAGGGCCATTTTTCTAGGGGTATGTACCAGCCAGAATGCCTGATGCTAAGATGTAGATCTCCACCAGTACATAATCCTCTGTAGCTGTTTGTGCTTGCCCTGTGTTCAGAGAGATTTATTTCCTAACCTTTCTATTGAATTTTTCATTTTGGTGAGAAACTTTATTTTCAAAGGCTCTAGTTTCTTAGTGGTTCTTCTTTTAAGTCAGGTATAACTTATGAATCTTTTTGTGTTTGTTTTATTTTTCCATATGGGATTTCTCTGTGTAGCCTGGCTATCCTATCCTGGAACTATCTCTTTAGACCAGGCTAGCCTCAAATGCTTAGAGATCCACATGCCTCTACCTCCCGAGAGCTGGGATTAAAGGTGTGTCCCATGGCTGCCTGGCCTGATTTACAAATCTTGAATGTACATCTTGATGAGTTTTGATAAATACCTGCAGAAATGCAAGTCAGTAGAATAGATCAGTGGTAGAGTGCTTTCCTAGCATGCATGAAGCCTGGGGTTCCATCCCCTGCACTACATAAACCAGGCACAAACATGTAATCCCAGCACTTGAGAGTCAGAGGAAGGAAAACCAGAGATCAAATTCACCCTTAATTATATAGTTAAGAGGCCAGTCTGGGATACACAGGCAAACACACACACACACACACACACACACACACACACACACACACACACACCCTGTAGATCAAAATAGAACAGTCTTGCCTCCCAAAGGTTCCTTTCTCTCAAGTGGTCAAGCAATCCCTAAGCAGACTGGAGTGACTAAATAGGACATAGGACGCAAGGCTTGCTACTGAAGCTCTTGACGCTTACTGAATCAGCCAGCCAGTTAAGACAGCAAGTGGGGACTGGAGAGATGGCTCAGTGATTAAGAGCACTGCCTGTTCTTCCAGAGGTCCTGAGTTCAATTCCCAGCAACCCCATGGTGGCTCACAACCATCTGTAGCGGAATCTAATGTCCTCTTTGCCATAAAGGCAATACATGCAAATAGAGCACTCATATACATAAAATAAATAAATATTGGGCTGGAGAGATGGCTCAGAGGTTAAGAGCACCGACTGCTCTTCCAAAGGTCCTGAGTTTAATTCCCAGCAACCACATGGTGGCTCACAACCATCCGTTATGAGATCTGGTGCCCTCTTCTGGTGTGCAGATGTACATGGAAGCAGAATGTTGTATACATAATATATAAAATCTTAAAAAAATAAATATTAAAAAGAAAGAACAAAGAGACAGCAAGCCCAAGTAGATCCAGAGAGTCGATTGCTTACAGCCAACATACTGATGTCAGCTTTGTAACAACTCCTGGAGACCCTAGTTCCATGGAACAAGGAAGAAGAACCAGGTATCAGGATGGATAGTCTCCCTTCAACTGAGACTGAGATCTGCCTACCTCTGCCTCTGAGTCTGGGATTAAAGATGTGCATAGTTTAACTGTGTAAGGTAAACTTGGTGTGTTGGAGGCAAGGGACACCACAAAACCACACAATACAACAGAGTTAGTTTACTTATGGGGGTGGGAGGCTTATGGGGGTGGGGGTTAGAGACAGCCTCTGAGTGAGAGCAGAAGGAAACAGTTGCCATTTATAAGGGTATATAGTGCATGTGCATGAAGGAAAGTGATCTACCCAGTGGCTGCAGCAGTCACAGCATCACATTTTGGCTGCTGCTGATGACGTATCCTGCTAGGTCCCCAAGGGCAGGCTGGTGTAAATGCCTGAATGCCAACATTCCTTCCTTTGGTTTATTATAAAAGATGAGAGGAAATAGGAAGGCGGGTGGTGATGTCTGGGGGTGTAGATATCTCTAAGACACTATTGATTCTGAAGGGACCAGCTCCCCATTTCAGCAGCCAAACAGCCGGACACGTGCTTTTCTGACCTTGCCTTGGTCACTAGAGGTTAGGTGCCTGCCTCGTGGCAAGTAACCAAATCAGAAGTTAGCTGGTGGTGCTATGCTTTATGGCTCTGGGTGTGCTTTACGGACAAGTGCACAGCAATGGCGAGCAGAGCACAGCAACCACCCTGGGAGGGCCTATGGGCCATAACAACCAGTTGACCAATCAACACAGGGCAAGCCCTCCAAGCCTGGAGGCACACCAATCCTGAACCTGTGCGTACCCCTAGACACTCCCCTTATGCTGCCCTATAAGATCTCTATGCAGCCGCTTCCAACTGTCTTTGCTAGCCATCCGCCATGGCGGGTGGGTGAAAGACCGGAGCTAACATGGAGTTACAACAACAATAAAGCCTCATGCAGTTTGCAGCAAGCTTTCGACTCAGCCTGGTGATTGGGGTGGCCAAGGTCCTGGGCTAAGATCCTGAAAGCCTGAGCTTTCCGGTGGTCTTACAGTTCTCACCCCCCAGGCATATTTGGTAGTCTTGCACCTTCAGCTCTGTGGCAAATGGTTGGTGATCTTGTAACAAGAGCTGATTAATTGTTTGATTAGAAATGTTTAGTATGTCACTGGAGAAGCATAGAGAGAAGTTTATAAAGCAGGATGTGATTACTAGAGACAGCAGAAGGGGGGGGTCAGAAAGGAAAGCATCCACTTCCATATGGGGTTCTCAGTCCAGTAGAGTTGAGCATGGCTGACAGGGTGAAGCCTCATTCTTCTGGAACCAGGGACAAGGTGGCTGATCTCGGTGTCCTCTGAAATATGAGGGAGCAGGGTCTGTTGGGGTTGATGTATACGAAGGGAAATTGTCTTGGGGTGGGGGAGTAAAGGGCTTGAGGTGGGATAGGTGAATCCAAGAAGGAGGCCCTCAAACCTAGTGACTGTGGGAGTTATAAGAATGGGGGTGTAGTAACGGCCAGCATTACAACATTTCTCGGTTTCGGGCGAGGGAATCTGAGGACTAAATAAAGACAAGACAGTGGGCCATTCTTGCAAGGAGAATGCCATTTATTTCCAATAGGAGAAGACTTATATACCAACAGCAGCCACAGTGGGAGTTTACTCAGGTCAAGGTTCTTGCCCTCAAGTCCTCCGGCAATGGGTGGATAATTTGCATACTTGCATACAGGCCTAGGCGGCTAATCCAAGCGGACAAATAACACCAAGGGCACCTTAGGTCACCCATCAGGGTCCCAACAAAGGGGACCTGCCATTTAGGGGAAACAGGTGAGGAACATTGGTCTGAAGGAGAGAGAAGGACCTGACCCCCGATGTTGACTGGGGACAGGGGTTGGCACATGATCTGGCATTTCCTTGGCATTTCCACATCCCATACCATCCCCAGCCCCCAGGAAAGATGGAATGAACTAACTGTTCCTTAAAAAACACCCTTGTCAGGCGGGTGGTGGTGGCACACGCCTTTAATCCCAGCACTTGGGAGGCAGAGGCAGGCGGATCTCTGTGAGTTTGAGGCCAGCCTGGTCTCCAGAGCGAGTGCCAGGATAGGCTCCAAAGATATACAGAGAAACCCTGTCTCAAAAAATAAAACAAACAAACAAAAGACTTTATTTATTATGTATACAACATTCTGCTTCCATGTACATCTGCACACCAGAAGAGGGCACCAGAACTTATAACGGATGGTTGTGAGCCACCATGTGGTTGGTGGGAATTGAACTCAGGACCTCTGGAAGGGCAGTCGGTGCTCTTAACCGGTGAGCCATCTCTCCAGCCCCCAAAAGCTAGTTTTCTTGATTCACAAATAAGGAGCTCAGCAGCTAAATTTATACTCAGCTCATATGCAGGGTGCTCCTCCCTGAGTGTTAAGTCTAATTTTTTTGACAGGTATGCTACAGGTGCAAAGGAAGGTCCCAGTTGGTAGCTCAGGACCTCAAGGGCATATCCCTTTTTTTCTGTTACATAGAGGGAGAAGGGTTGGGTTAGGTCTGGGAGATATAGGGCTGGGGCCTGGAGGAGGGTTGCTGGAGCTTCTGAAAGGGCTTAGTGATGGGAGAAAGAAGGGTTCATGTGAGATGCCAAGGGCTGCCTCATACAGGAGACAGGCAAGGAGGGTAAAGGGGATCCAGGAACGTATAGCTATTCCTAGGGATGATAAAATCTCCTCTTTAGTAGAGGGGACAGGGAGAGACCAGATTAGGTGTTTTCTATCCAAGGTAATGACTTTGTGAGTTGGGGTAATGGTTAGTCCCAAATAGGTGGCCTGAGAAGTGGACAGTTGGACTGGAAAGAAATTTAGAAGGGCATGAGTGTCGGTTTGGTAGGGACAGACTGTGTTTAAGGGTGCCAGCTTTAGGAAGGTTGAGAGCCAATGCTCTAAAGTAGCCTTATGAAGTAGATACAAACTTTTCAATGCCCAACTACCAGACAGTTTGCTAGAGGTGTTTTGTTTGGGGTTTGGTGGTTTTGCTGGGCTTAGTTCTCTATGTAGCTGTAGATGAACTACTGGTACCTCTGTCTCCACCTCCCCAGTAATGGGATGACAGATGCGTCTACATCCTTTGACATGTTCAGGAGTTGTTCCTTGGCACTTGCCCACATGATGTCTAAGTAACTATATCCTGCCAGGGTTAATTTTGTAGCAATGGTCATGTTTAGGGCCATCCTATTTGTCATAGTTATTTTTCTGGTTAGATGATGATCTCAACATAATATTTTCATGGCGTAGTATCTGGGTTTATTGATTTTTGTAACTGTGAGAGGAAAAATAAATAATAAGCAAATAAAAGGACATATTTATTTTCATAACTTCCAAGGGTTCATCATGGTGAGAGAGACATGGCAGAGCTATGCAGTTCATGGCATGTTGGGAGGAAATAAGGACCTGATGCCAGTGGCTCAACTTTTCCCTTTTTCTTTCCTTTTTAAAATTTTTCTTTTCTTTTTATGAGACAGCGTTTCATGTAGTGTGAAGTCCTCATCCTCCTGCCTCCACCTCCCAAATGCTGGGATTACAGATATGAGCCACTACACCCAACTTGGGTTTTTCCTTGTCCCATTTTAGTCTCTGGAACTCTAGTGGTCCCCTCACTCGGTCCCGAGAGGAGTGACTGAGAGCAGACCGAGTCACTCCTCTCGGGAACACGCTCATCAACACACCTAAGGTGTGCCTTACCAGTCTCAGGTGACACAATCCGATTGAATACTGTGACAGTGAAGACCTACTGTGACAGTATCTCAGCTTCTCTGTGTAAGCCTGTCCATGGGGGTAAATCTCAGGGGACTCCAGGGATAGCTTTGAAGAGGTCTTATAACTCAGGCTCATGCAAACAAACTGATTTTCTCCTCTGGATGTAATGAAGCCACCAAAAAGGGACCCAGGATGTCCTCACATACCGGTTTCTTTAGCCTGGGCACAGACTCCTGTGGCTTGTAGTAACTGGTGTGTGTCATAGGCCATGAGTCATTTTTACTGGCCACTCGAGGCTAACAAAAGGAGATAGCAT
Organism: Cricetulus griseus; assembly: GCF_003668045.3. NCBI lineage: Eukaryota > Metazoa > Chordata > Mammalia > Rodentia > Cricetidae > Cricetulus > Cricetulus griseus. The sequence continues at coordinate 117,230,864 of NC_048596.1, read as the reverse complement.
CAGCACTCCTATTGCTATTAGCTCTTGAATAAAGATAAGGGTCCTCCTCCACTCAGCTAGGCCTGGAGAAGTAATCTACTGAACCATCCCCTAAGCATCACTCCAGAGACCTAGGCCTCTAACTTTGCCCCTTGTCCATGAAGGAGAACAAGGGATATCCTGGCAGCGTTGAGCCAAGCAGCTCCTTGTCCTTAGGAGCACATACCACAGCGGGAGGCTGTGGCTGCTGGATGTCCCTCGTGTCTGCCTGAAGGAAATGTCAACAGTGGCCCAGCTCTTTGTCTTCTATTCCTCCCAATGAGAACTGAACCTTTGCCTTCATGAGTAGAATCACATTTTAATGATCTCCGGGCATACGGCTGGGTCCCCCTGGTGGCCCTTTCTGCTGGATCTCCCAGCACTAGCCATACGTACACATATTTTGGCTTGTTGCACATCCTCTTGACTTTTGCCATGGGTGTAACCATAAGAGATGTATTGCCTAATACCTAAATGGGTTGTGTATTCTCCAGAATTCACGAAGAAATCCTTTCCCTCAGCCTGGGAAGTAGATAAAATGTGCAGTGTGATGGGGTGACTGATTTCATCACCTGGGCACCTGAGACTGCCATCCAGATTCTAGGCTGAGTGACAGCGGTCTGAACTGGTAGCCTCCCCCAGAATCAGACGGCAAGAACTTCTCCCATTGACCCCTGTGTAATCATATTTGTGAAGACTCCCTGCAACAAGCCCTCGATTTCTATTTTTCTCTTTCATATCCATGTCATGGTTGCAGCCAAAAGTGGCTTAAGAGAGTGGAGGTCAGTTGATCAGCAACTGAGTGAGTTCCCTTCCTTCTCAGTCAGCCTCCTCCTCTGCCTGCCACATGAGCACGCTTCTGTGGTTTCATTGGAAACAGTACCATGTCTGTTCAGGTCTTTCTCACTTTCCCTTCTCTCTCACTTTCGGTAAGAGTGGGTCTCAGAGTCAAGGTCTCAGGAAGTAGAGGCAGGTGCAACTCTACATATTGAGTTTTGCTACAGTTCTGATCCTGTCTCAAAAAACAAAAACAAACAAACAAACAAAAAAAAACAGTGAGTCATTACTTTCTTTCTTTCTTTCTATCTTCTATCTTTCTTTCTTTTCTTTTTTTTTCTAGGAAAAAAAGAAAAAGAGGCTGTCCTAGAACTCTCTCTGTAGATCAGGCTGATCTCAAACACACAGAGAGATCCATTTGCCTATACCCAGCCCTTAGCAGTGGCTCTCTGGATCCCAGCCCGTTATTATTATTATTGTTGGTTTTGCTTTGACTTGTTTTTGAGACAGAGTCTCGTATTGCCCAGGCTGGCCCCACATTCTCTATGTAGCAGAGGATGAGCTTCAACTCACAGAGAACTCACCTCTACCTCCCAAGTATTAGAAATTTGGGTTTTGTTTGTTTTGGTTTTGGTTTTTCAAGACAGGGTTTCTCTGTATTGCTTTGGAGGCTGTCCTGGAACTCACTCTGCAGCCCAGGTTGGCCTCGAACTCACAGAGACCTACATGCCTCTGCCTCCTGAGTGCTGGGATTAAAGGTGTGCACCACCACCGCCCAGCTTAGAACTAGGAATTTGTATTTGACACAGATGATGGAACCCAGGGCCTCATGCATCCTACACAAGCACTCCCTCAACTGAGCTGCATCCCCAGCTTCTATAAAGGCTTTATCTCTTTGAAAATGGATGACACAGACACGACCACCATGCCTGACCAAGTGTGTGTGTGTGGTGAGGGCAGGGTGGGATGGGAGTGGGGATTATGGTATACTGGGTATTTCATGGTCCTCATTAATTTGCCTTATAAGCCACTCCCAGGTTCTGTGTTATGTTTGTTGTGTTTAGCCCCATGCTGCCTATCTTCCTGACTGTCCCTGTTTCTGAGGACTGTTTCAGGTGACTAGAGATTTTAGAAGGACTGGGGGACCTTGGCCTTGCTCAGGCACTCATTTTGAGAGCCCAGCTCTTGTCTTCTTTCTGGGGAAGCCTTACTTTACCTGTTCTCTTATCTCCTCCTGAATTTTCTGTGACCGTTGTTCACTTCCACAGCATCAGCTACTCTCTAATATTTATAATCCCGTGACTTCCACACCTCTGTCACCGCCTGTACATCAACCCACTTTTTATCTCCATAGGATCCCAGAAAGCTGTCTTTACAAACAGCACCTGGGTGGCTTTGAGAAAGCTGTGATCCTTTTCTAGGAACAGCGCCACCATCTGGCCAAAGCTTGTACATCATTCTGAGCTCCCTTCCCGGCCCCTGTCTCACATTACACCAAAGCTCTACCCGACGTGGACTCTCTGTCCTTCCTCTTTTCACAGCCACCATAAGTACCCTGCCTATCTTCTCCAGAACTGGCCCCTGGCCTCCAGAGGACCACACATGCCAAGATTCCTGATGGGCACAACTGGTTTTATTTTTCTGCCTAAGAGAGGACATCAGGCAGGAACAGGGACAGAGAACCTCCCTGCCAGCAGCCCTGATGCTGGTGGTGGAACCCAGGTCTTGGAGCTGTCCAACGGTGACGGGGAGCTGCTGAGGAGGTACACTCTTGCCTGGACAGGCCACTGGCTTCAGCAAAGGACCCTCTGGGCCTCACCGATGCCGCTTGCGGATGCTCTGTAGCTCCTGGAAGATGGTGCTGAAGCTAGGCCTCTGCCCAGGCTCATAGGCCCAGCACTGCTCCATGAGCCTGAAGACTGCATCAGGGCACAGCTCTGGGCAAGGCAGACGACCCCCTATGAGGACAGGTGCAATGCAGAAAGTAAAAGAAGGGACCAGATTACTTCAGATTCGCTGCCCTTAAGGAACCAGCCTTGTCTACTAGGAACCCCAGGATGGAGGCCTCGGTTCTAACCTCTAACCCACCATGCATAAACAGGCTTGCCACCTGTGGTAGCTACAGTCCATTCTTATCCTGCCTCAGTAGGAGGTTTTGAGGAGGAAGCATCCCGTTGGAGCATCTCAGCTAGGAGCTTGGCCCTGAGGCACTATCGCGTATCTGTGGGCCTTACCCTTTTCCACAAACTCCCGTGTCTGTTGGTTGGTGAGGTTGGGATAGGGTGAGGCCCCCAGGCTAAAAGTCTCCCACAGCAAAATGCCAAAGCTCCACACATCACTCTCCGAGGAGTAGCGGCCTGCAGAGGCGGCAAGGCAGCATAAGGAGACTGTCCACATTCAAGGACCCAGAGCCCACCCATGCCCAGCCATCAGCCATGCAGCCCAGGGTGGGCGAGAATCAGGTACCATAGTTAAGGGCCTCAGGGGCAGTCCACTTAACAGGGACTTGTCTGAGGCCCCCTGAGGCTGCATAGATCCCATCAGCTTCTTCTCGGGACATCCCAAAGTCACTGATCTTCAGGACATTCTTCTCTGTCACCAGGCAGTTCCGAGCAGCCAGATCCCTGGGGGAGGCAGGGCAGAAGCTGGGTCTCCTTCAGCCAATGTTGTTTGCCCAGCTGGGTCAAACACTCTAGACAATGAACAATAGCTGTTCCTCGGGGCTCAGGAGGTGGCTCTGAGAAGTGCCTGCTGTGCAAACATGCGGACCTGAGTTCAGGTCCCTAGCTCTCATAGAAAAAGTTGGCAGTGCTTGTCTGTTATCACAGGCACTGGGACACATTGGCTAGCCAGCTTCACCAAATCCAAGAGCTCTGGGTTCAGTGAGACACTCTGTCTCCCAAAATAAAATGGTAAAAGATTAAATCATTTAACATTGATTTCTGCCTCCACACACATGGATACACATGTACATATGTACCTCGCGCGCGCGCACACACACACACACACACACACACACAGACAGACACACACACACAGACACACACACACACACACAGACACACACACACACACACACACACAGTGTAACTCTCAAACTGAAGGTGTTAGGGACCAGTTTAGCTTGGGGAGCTGCTGCATGGTGGTCACCAAGATGGGGTCTGCCAGGGCCTGCAGCCCACTTACCGGTGGATACAGCACTTGCTCTCCAAGTACTCCATGCCAGCAGCTGCATCCCCCACCATCTGCAGGAGAGTCTTCACCCGCAGGCGGGCTCCCTCTGTCCGCAGGAAGGTGAGAAAGTCGCCCCCTGGAGGTGAGGGCAGCCTTGAGCCTGGTGGGGGACCAGCGGCAAGCTGAGCCATCACCCTGGAACCAGCACCTCCACTCACCTTGCACCAGCTCCATGACAATGTAGATGGGCTGTTTCTGTGTGCAGACCCCGATGAGACGCACAATGTTGGGATGGCTGTACTGCTTCAGGATCCTGTGGATCACGGTTGCTTAGGCTATGTGTGACCTGGGCTCACAGCCTTCGGCACCTGGCCCAAGTGTCCCGACCCCTCCCCAAGTCCCCCTCCCCAGTCCGTGCCAGCAGCCCTGGACATGTGACCACAGGTGGAGGTCCTCCTGATCAGTACCTCTTTGTATTATGGGTAAAACTCGGGTATGAGAGACTCAGAGGATTAAATGCCAGGCTGTGCACAGAAAAACCCTCTCGTACAAGGAACCTCCAGTCATGCTGATTTTGTCACCCACCTGGCTTCTTGAAGAAACTTGGCTTTGAGGTCAGGTGGGAGCGTTTCTCGACAAGACTTCACAGCCACTGGAGTGTTGTCTGCCCTAAGGCGTCCGCTAAAGACATCTCCAAAGTTCCCCTGAAACAGTCCTAGGCTCATACCACAACTTTCTGGTACAGCTGACCTTTCTCAAGGAGACAACTCATCTTGTCCCCACCGTTCATGTTGACTTGTCACCCTAGCTCTCTAGAAATTTGCCCCCTGGTAGGGACACAAAAGTTCCCTGTGCCACCTTCTCTGAGAAGTGACATGGGAAATGCAGAAATGGGAAAGCGTTCTGAATGGAAAGTGACAATCAGAGGTGCTTGATATGAAGTCCTTGAGTGGGGCAAGAGCCGGGGGTGGAGTGCTGGCTTCTGGGGCCTAGGAGTTGCTTGCTATTTTCTGAGGAAGGAACCAGGGTGTGGGCTGGAGTCACCTTGAGTCAGGGAGAACCTCTAGGACTCTGGAGGTGAAACCCAAGGTGGGACTCGGTGAGGGGCCTGGAAGGAGCTGGTGAGGAGGTAACAGGTAGACTCTAGACAGAATTCTTGGGTGCTGGGGCTCCACCTACCCGTCCAATCTGCTCGCCCAACACCAGGTCCTCATGCTTCAGCACCCACTTGTCCTGAGGAGAGAAGCTGGGAGTTGGAAGCCAGCAAACAGAAGAGGTGCCTCCCCCCCGCCCAGGGAATCAGACTGATACATATAGCCCATGGGTGGGAAGGCATCCCAAACGGAGGCTGACCACCACGTGGGATAATGCTCACATTACACTGTGAGTGTGGACTTGGCTGTGGGGCAGGGCGGGAGCTGACCTGTGAGGCCCAAGCCCAGCATGGGCCAGGCTGGCCACAGGCTCACCTTAGGCACTGCCCTGAACAGGACAATACCGCTCTTCTTTGTAAGAGGCTGCTGGGAGGACAGCAGGTGGTTGATGAGCAAAGGGATGCTGGGAAAGCCATCCCCTTCCAGCCGGTACAGGTTCTGTGAGACAGAGGTTTGGGGTGTGGGGGAGACATGAGGTCAGCAGCTTCCTTTGGTTTGGAGGCCTGAGCCCTGGAAGAGGACAGGAAAAGTACAGGAGGGACAGGGACTTCCTAGGACATAAAGTAGAGGCAGTGGGACGTGGTACATGGCACCCACTATCTTCCTTTTCTGTGTCCCCCGCCCCCCAGCTGAGACAGAGAAGCGGCACCTAAGGTGTAGCAGCTACTTCCCACTCTCTAAAAGTCTGTCTAGGTCATTTCCCTGGAGAGGGGAAGGAGGAGGATGGCTAGGGTCCAGAAGGCTAAGAATCCCAGCCCCACTCACATCTGAGGACTGGATGATGAAGTGCCGAGGCTGGCCATCCCACAGCACGGACAGCACATACTCCTGCTTGCCCTGGCTTTCCCGAACCAGGAAGTCCCCAGAATGTGTTAGTAGCTCAACCACCTCTGCTCGTGGGACAGCCCCATGGTACCACAGCTGCTCATGGAGGGGCTTCTGCACCTCGGGAACGAGCTGCAGTGGTGGAGGGATCTGGAAGGAGCATGCAGGGGTCACTGGGCCGGCTCATAGGGGGAGAACACTGGGCTAGTGTGGGGTCTCTCTGTCTCAGATGCTCTCATCCTTACAGCTATCCATGTGACAGTGGAGTGGCCTGGTCAAGCTTACTCTGAGCACGACTGGGATGGGAAGCCCAGGCTAGCAGATCCCAACCAAGTTGGTACTTTTCTCCCTATCACTCCCAGAGCACACAAAGCAATGGAGTAGCCAAAGCTGCAGGGCCCTGTAGCTTATAGGGGTGATGGGGAGAGGACATGGGATTGGCAGGGCTTGGAAGTATCTGTAGCCTGGAACTCCAAGGAAGAAAAGGATGCTCTCCCATTCCCTACCCCCTACCCCATGAAAGTAGTCTGGGCAGGTCCTTCTATCTAGGGCCTGGAGGTCTAAGGAGCATGTCTGAGTCTACTGGCCTGGCCTTAACTAGATGGGCAGAGGTAGAGGCCCAGCCTTCGTACTACTCACAGAGAACTTGGGGCGGAAGATTCCAGAGAAGTGGCTTTTAAGGATCTCCAGTGTGGGTGTCCTTCCCCCCTCTCGCTCCTGCTCCTGAGGCCAGGGACAGACGTCAGCGGGTGGCCAGGCTTAGGGAGGGGGAGGGCAAAAATGAGGAGCACAGCCCCTGCAGGCAGGCTGGCAAGGGAGGGCATGGTGGTGGCAGGGCATCTCACCGCGGAGGAGGTGGAATGGCGGTCATCCTGAAGGAGGGGCACAGCCGGGGGCTCGCCAGTGCCTAGCTGCTCCATCTTGTTCTGCAGCAGCTCCTGCTGGGCCTGAAGCTTGTCTTGGCTGCACAGTGCTACCTTTAACCCCTGTATTGCCTCTTGCAGCACCTGCTTCTTGCCCAGAAGCTGCACCCTGCAGGCAGGAGCAGGGCCAGAGGAGGGTGAGAGAGGCTCAGTCTGGTTTGCAGGCACAGTGGAGGGGAGCCGGGAGGCTGCTGCAGGTGGGGCCTGCTCACCGTTCCCGGGGGTGGGTGTTCTGCTCCTCATTCCTCAGCTCACTCTGCAGCTGACTGACCATCTCTTGCCGGCTCAGCACCTCTTTGGTGGCCGCAGCCAAGTCATCTGTCACAGTGATCAGCCTGCATCCAAGGACAGGATAATGGAAGCTGTGCCCCCACCACATGCACCCCAGCAAAGCCAACCTAGCCTGGCTACCTAGCTAAGGGTTTCCTGCCCACATCCAAACACAAACACGTAGTCAGTCCACCCAACTACCACACACGTGTGCTGTACGCTCTCCAAAGTCAGCTCGTTCAGCTGCAGCTCCCCAGGCTCCAGCTGTTCACCCTCTTCAAGAAGCGACTCATCGAAAGTGACACAAGGTGGGACATCAGGGGTGGATCTGTGGGTGGACAAGGCCCCTCAGGGACTAGGTCAGAAGTCCTGGAGCCCAGGAGGGTCAAGGATACGGGCTGGCTTACCCGTACTGTCGAAGGAAGCCTAGATACTCAAACTCGGGCTGGATACGGGCAGCAGCTGCAGCCAACTCCCGGTGAATGGATGCCACATCGTCCTGCACCAGACTGCTAACTTCCAGGTATTCCTGCAGGATGTCCTTCCTGCATCCCCCCACCCCATGGAACCACCGAGTCAGAGGGCCTCAGGCTGGGCAAGGAGGGCAACTCAGCCTAGGACACTGGTTCAGCCGAAATTATAGATTGGATGATGCCCCGCCCCCCACACCTCTGCACATTTGCGAGGGAATGACTTAAGGCAAATCATTTAAGGCCTCCTGGCCTTCTGCTTCCTGATAAGATTATAGGCAGACAGGCTCGGAGATTCTGTGGACAGTGTCTGGTATACAGGAAGCACTCAGGAGCTAGGTCCCCAATAAATATGTAAGGCATTGATGTGCTGTCCCCCCCCCACAAGTCTGTGTCTCCCAGGCCTAGTACCCCCCTCCCACCCAGTCCCAGTCTTATGTTTTCCTAGAGTGGAATGGGGCTGTGGGCTTACAGGATGCCCGCCATCTCCTCATGCAAGTCCTGCAGTGACTGAAGCAGTCCAGGCAGCATGAACTGGTGGTAGTGCTGGTGGTGCAGCTGTGCGGCCCTCACGCCCAGCACGTAGCGGTTGTGGTGGGCAAAGAGCTTCCACAGGCTGCGCACATACTTGTCTTTGGCTTTGTCTCGATCCCTGTCTGTGGCAGGTGGGAGGTAAGAGGTGTGGAGGACCTTACACACACACTCATGCACACATGCAGGGGGTTGGTATTCCAGAGACCCAAGCAACAGCCCCACTCCCTGGGCACCAGCAGACAGGTCTACTGGTCTGGGTTTTCTCTCTGCCAGGAAGGAAAACCCTCAAACCTTTGCTGGCTTCCTGATACTTGCGCCTGGCCTGGGCACTATCTCGAACCAGGGTCCGGTACTGGCTCTTCAGCTTTTCAATATCCTGGCTGTGGGTCTGGAAGAAAAGGGGGTTCAGTGTGGGAAGGAGATCCTCAAGCCTTGGGGGTCCTAGCTGAGGTAAAGTCTTGGAAAGGTTCTGTTATCCAGACTGTCTGGCTAGCCAAACTCATCCTTCTGGAAGAGTCTAGAGACTTCTCGGGAAGCTGGCCGCTAAGGTCAGGGTCAGAGGAGCTGAGATACAGACATGCTGCTGAAGGGGCCAGGAAGGAATTTGGGACAGGCCCCAACTACCTGGTAGCAGGTAGAGTTGGCCTGAGGTATGCATATTCACATGACTCCACCATCAAAATCGCCTTAGCTTTACCTGGTACTCACTCAGTAGCCCAGGCTGTCCTCAAACTTGTGGCAGCTCTAACTCTGGAGTGCTGGGATTACAGACACGAGTCACTACATTCAACTTCATACTGAATTATTAATATCTTAAAGATTTGTTTCATTTTATTTATGTGTGTGTGTAGGAAGCATGCCCCCCAAAGCTGTTAGATTCCTGGGACTAAAGTCACAGGTGTTTGCGAGCTTTGTTTGATGTAGGTGCTGGGATCAGAACTCTGACCCTCCAAGAGAGCAGTAAGTACTCTTAGGGAAGCCATCTCTCCAGCTCTTAAGAAACTACCGCCGGGCGCTGCTGGCGCACGCCTTTAATCCCAGTACTCGGGAGGCAGAGGCAGGTGGATCTCTGTGAGTTCGAGACCAGCCTGGTCTACAAGAGCTAGTTCTAGGACAGCCTCCAAAGCCACAGAGAAACCCTGTCTCGAAAAACCAAAATAAATAAATAAATAAATAAATAAATAAATAAATAAACCTAGGCTCAGGTGTGTGTATACATATGTGAAGATGTGCACATGCTTTAGCTCACATGTAGAAGTCAGGATAACTTGCAAGAGTTGGTTCTACGGACATGTAGAAGACGACAGATAGACCCAAGCCTTTGGCCCTGAACAAAACTTAAGTCAAAATGAATCAAAGACCTCAACATAAACCCAGCCACACTGAACCTATCAGAAGATAAAATGGGAAATACCCTTGAATTAATTGGTACAGGAGACAACTTCCTGAACATAACACCAGTAGCACAGACACTGAGATCAACAATTAATAAATGGGACCTCCTGAAACTGAGAAGCTTCTGTAAGGCAAAGGAGACAGTCAGCAAGACAAAACGACAGCCCACAGACTGGGAAAAGATATTCACCAACCCCACATCTGACAGAGGGCTGATCTCCAAAATATACAAAGAACTCAAGAAGCTAGTCCCCCAAACACCAAACAACCCAATTAAAAAGTGGGGTACAGAACTAAATAGACAATTCTCAATAGAGGAATCTAAAATGGCTGAAAGACACATAAGAAAGTGTTCAACATCCTTAGCCATCAGGGAAATGCAAATCAAAACAACTTTGAGATACCATCTTACTCCTGTCAGAATGGCCAAAATCAAAAATACCAATGACAGTTTATGCTGGAGAGGATGTGGAGAAAGGGAACACTTCTCCACTGCTGGTGGGAGTGCCAACTTGTACAGCCACTTTGGAAATCAGTATGGCGACTCCTCAAGAAAATGGGAATCAGTCTACCACAAGATCCAGCAATTCCACTCTTAGGCATATACCCAAAAGAAGCACATTCATACAACAAGGACATATGTTCAACCATGTTCATAGCAGCATTATTTGTAATAGCCAGAAACTGGAAGCAGCCTAGATGCCCCTCTACCGAAGGACGGATAGAGAAAATGTGGTACATTTACCCAATGGAGTACTACTCAGCAGAAAAAAAAACAATGAAATTTGCAATGAAATGAATCTTGAAATTTGCAGGAAAATGGATGGAACTAGAAGAAACCATTTTGATCGAGGCAACCCATTCACAAAAAGACAAACATGATATGTACTCACTCATATGTGGATTTTAGACATAGAGTAAAGGATTACCAGCCTACAATCCACACTGCCAGAGAAACTAGTGAACAAGGAGGACCCTAAGAGAGACAAACATTGTCCCCTGGAGAAGGGGAAAGGGTCATGATCTCCTGAGCAAATTGAGAGCATGGGGAGTGGGGGGAGGGAGCTACGAGAAGGAGAAGGGAAGCAGAGGAAGGATGCAGAGGTCATGAGGGAGCAGAAAGGTTGAGTCAGGTGAAGAATAGAAGAAAGGGCATGTGATAGGTAGGGTTTTAGTTGGGGGGGGGTGGTAGGGGAGAATGGGAGGGAGAAGGGAACTGGGATTTTCATGTAATTCAATCTTGTTTCTAATTCAAATAAAAAATGATTAGAAAAAAATAAAAGAGATATTCAAAAAAAAAAAAAGAGTTGGTTCTCTCCTTATACTGTGTAGATCTCAAGGACCAAACTGGAGCTGACAAGCTTGGCAACAAGTGTCTTTACATGCTGAGCCATCTCACTGATCCTTGTTTTCTTTGTTATTTTTGTTAAGACAGTATCTTGCTCTACAGCCCAGGATAACCTGCAATCTTCTAGCCTCTGTTGCCTGAGTGTCAGGGATTACAGGCCACCACACCTGGCTTGTGCAGCTCTTAAGCTTCCAACATTTTTACTTTGCATAGGGTCCTGCACAGCATGTTCTTGGTGACAGGAACACTAGGTGGCAGCCACAGACTAGAGTTCTCATCCCAATTCTCTTGCTTGGGTGCTGGGACACAGCATGCAAGTTTCTCCACCTGTCACTGATTAAATTCATAGGCTTGGCCAGTCTTAAAGGGCCAGCAAGTAAATATCTCAGGCATGTAGGCCATAGAGTCTCTGCAGAAATTACTCCATTCCGTCACTGAAACATAGGGTCCTAAATGAGGACAAATGAGTATGGCTATGTTTCCACAAATGGGCAGAACCTTGAATTAGAACGGAGTTAGGAAAGAAAGGTGGACCACAGGGGGCGCTGTGGATCCATGGTAAGATTTAGCTCTGTGGCGAGGTAAGGGGTGTGGTACTGGAAAGCTGATCAGTGAATGGGAGACAAAGCAGCTACACATATCCCAGCCTTTTGCTGAAGAGCTGGGGTTCAGACCTAGGCAGGACTCTGCCTCTGGGACTCTGGGAGGAGTTCCTCATCCATGAGCTGCACTGGTCTGAGCTCCTTTGAGGGAAGGGCTCACCCACCCTGGACTTCAGCACTCTGCTCAAGCACAGATAAAGCACTGACAGGTCCTGTAGCAGGTTAGCCTTACTTAGTTGGGGGAGGAAAGGAGGAAGCTTCAGCAAGGCCAGATAAGCCATCCTGGAGCCTATGGTCAGTGACTTCTGCTTTTCTAGGCACTCTTGCACAAAACTACTCCTTATTGTGACAGAGTCCTCTTCTCAGTGCACACCTACCTTGGTGAGCTCCTGCTGCAGCTGCTGCCACTGCTCGTTGTAAGTCTTTCTCAGGTGCTGTCGCTCCCGGATCAGCACACTCAGCTTGCTCAGGGGCCCTGAGTTCAGATCTTCTGCATGCTGCCGCAGCACTCGGCTCAAATTCTCTGTCTGGCTGGTTATCTCTGCCCAGGACTATGGCAGTGTGGGATGGGGAAGAAGGAAGAACATGACACCGGCCCCAAGCCTGGGCTTGCTGCATCTCCAAGCCCACCTCTAAGGGTTTGGGGAGAAGATGAGGGTGAGCGGAAGCTCACCTGGCTAACGTGGCTGTCAGGGCCACTGCTCCAGCTCTGGCCTCCGCTGTCCTGCAGGGACATGTGGTGGAGCAGTCCTGCATATTCCCGGTCACTCTTGACCCTCTGGGCCATCCACTTCCTCATGCCCTCCAGTAAGCGGAGCTCGGCTTCCTGCATCTGCTGCACCGCCCCGTGACCCTGGGGGCTGCACAGCTCTGAAGAGAAGCCCATAATGGTGTCCTGGGGACAGAGACCAGGTCATTCAGTGGAGACAAAGCAGCAGCTAGACATGGAAGCGCAGGAAAAAGAGGCTAAGGGCTAGTAAGGTCAAAAGTAAGGTCAAAGAGGGCTACAGGCAGGACATGGGTGGGGTCCTGCCCAGCAGAAACACCAATAGGTACAGACAGCAGCCTGGGCTGCAGACGGCCCTTGCTGCTTCCTGTGTGCCTGGCCGGGTCCCAGAGCCAGTGGTCCCTTTTCCAGGAACCAGACTGGAGATCCCTACTAAGGTCCATCGCCTACACTGTTGCTCAATGTTACCGGACCCTGCACCAGTGTCCACCACAGTGCTAAGTTTGCTGGACTATAGCGTCAGGGAGCCACTGAAGGAATCCTGCCACTGAGCTTTCCTGTGCTTCCCAAGCTCCTAGCCCCACCCAAACAGGTTTCAGGCTCCCAGAACATCTGTCTGGGCCCCTTTTCAGTGGCCACCCACTGCCCCTGCCCCACACAACCTCCTGAACTTTCAAGGTGAAGTTACCGTTCGTGGGCAGCTGCTCCCCGGGGCAGTCGGCAGTGGACCAACTCAACAGGGCCAGAACCCACTAGGCTCAGTTCCTGATTACCAGCTTCCTCCTCCGTGGTTTCAGTTGCCCCAGGCCCCCGGGGCGGGTCCACTACAGGGAAGGGGCGGGCTGGAGCTCACAGGCCCCCCTGCTCCCCACTCTGCACGCCCTGGGTTACAGCCTACAGAGGCAGCTCAGCCACGGAAACGGAAGGGAGGAGGAGGCCGGCAAAGAATGGCCATGCCTGTGCACCAGACACTCCCAAGGGCCCTGCGAAGTCCAGTGAATACGGGGAAGGAACCCAGAACGGAGTGGGAATGGACCGAAGGTGAGGCCCCAGGCAAGGAGTCCGGCCCAGTGGCACCTAGGGTGCAGAGTCTGGGGACAAATGTGAGTCCTGCCAGCATGATAAGGTGTCACAAGGACGCAACAGAGGAAGGAAACCTAGTCCTGTCCCTCTTCTGGATTCCCTAAGTGCAAGCTCAGGCGCTAGCCTCCGTTTGAATATAAAAAATTCCAAATAAATATCCTAAGCAGAGGCCTGTTTTTCAGGCACAAGTTCCAGGTTCTGTACCCCAAGTAAGGCCTTCAGTCTCAATGGAAGCCTGGGCCAGCACAGGATTGGACTGATGAGAAACATGCATTTCCCAAGAGGACTCAGGCTCCCCCAATCATGTAGCCGTAGTGTGCTCTATTCCCCCACCCCCTTTTTAAAAAGTCTCTCTATGTAGCCCAGGTTGCCCTGGAACTCGACATGTAGACCTGGCTTCAAACTCAGATCTGCTTGCCACTGAGTCCCAAGGGGTGATTAAAGGTGGTGCCACCATAGCCAGCTCTACTTCTGTGATAACCACCATAACCAAAAGCAACTTGGGGAGGAAAGGGTTTATCTGACTTATGGATTAGAGTCCACTATTAAGGGAAGCCAGGGCTTGCTTAACCAGTAACCAAGGGAGAATACTGCTCACTGGCTAGCTTAGTTTGCTTTCACATACATCGAAGAACCCTTGGCTAGGGGTGGCCACCCGCCTCCCCCCACACACACACAGCGTGCAGTGCCTTTCCAACTGTCATTATCAAGAAAATGCTCCACAGACTTGCCCAGAGGCCAATCTGATGGGGCAATTTCTCAACTGAAGCTTCTCTTCCATATGGTACTAGGTTGTGTCGATAACCACCCCCTCCAAACACACACACACACACACACACACACACACACACACACACACCACTAACAAGCAATTGTAGACCTTGCTCTACCCTCTAGGCTTATCTCCAGCTGCTGAATTCTTGCCCTGGAAGCTGGTGTACCTGTTCAGCACAGGAGGCCCCTAGACCCCCTTAGAAACATTTAAGCCTTCTGACTTAGGCCCATCTGTAGAAGACATCATGGAGCCAAACTGGCCCCCAGTTCCCACCCCTCCCCAGGTGAACACGGTAAAGTGTCCTGAGAAGAGCAATAGCACATGACAGAGACCAGGCTTGGTTTGCATAGTCTGCACGTTTAATCACTTTAAAACCTCTAACATTATCTTGTGTCCATTAAATAGAACCAACAATGCCAGGCCCATTTAAATTACAAGGAAAAAAAAATCACTGTGCACCAGCCCAGTATCTTACAAAACCAGCCAGGATGGCCACGAGGGGTAGGCAGGAGAGGAAGGACACCCCTGGGCAAGTAGGCTGGGTACCAGGAAGGGCTGGGGAAAAGAAAAACCGGGCTCCCAGGTGGGAGGGGACTGATTGTCCTAATGGGAGGGGTGCAAAAGGCACATCAGAAGAGGGCTTGGGGGGTATCATAGGCAATGCTTTCTCCACCAGGGCACAGTGTTAGAAAGGGCTTGGTGCTGCCACCTGCCCACCCCTGGCACTGGAGAGCCAGCGACCCATAAGCCCTTGGCACAACCCCATTTGAAACACAGATGTCAGTCTACCCTCCTACCATGACCCCCTTTCCTAGAGCCCACCTGCCAGCCTGCCTCTTCAGGACATGGGGCTTAGTTATTCCCTACTCCTCAGCAATATGCTGCAGCCCCCTATACCTCAGGGCTGGGCAGCCATGGGAAGGGCAGGGTGGGCATGGGCGTGAGGAGGTGAATGGTCCAGCTGCTACCCCCTTTTAAAAATACAAAAAAAAAAAAAATCAGCATCTAAAGTGAAATAATCACAAAGTGAAAATATATCCTCAAACAGCTCCTGAGATCCCCACAGGGGAAAGCAGCATTGGGTGGGAGGCAGGAGGAGCCGGTTGGGCCACCGTCCCTTCCCACCACCCACCCAGGGGCTCCGGTACTGTGAGTGCCAACAGCCCAGGCAGCCCCGGGCTCAGAAAACAGGGCCCTGGCAGGGGGCGAGGGTGCCATAGAGGATGGTCAGGACACCAGCATAAGGCCCCCAGAGCTTTAGCTTGGCCCGTGCCAGCCTAGCTCAGCCTGGCTACCAGCTGGAGGCCTGGAGTGCAGAGGCAGGCTGAGGGCATGTAAGTATGGGCACGCTGGAAAGTGCCTGCTTTGCTTTGGTCCCTTCCTACAACCGCAGCTTTTGCGGAGGCTCATCCATGAGCCAGAGGGTCAGGGGATGCAAAAGCCCTTGGAGAGGTGGCCACCTTCTTCAAGTACCTCCTGGCCAGCCTCCCTGTTGCCTGGATGGGGACCATTATTGCTTTCTGAGGGGCAGGGCTGCAGCCTGGTCAAGGACCCAGAGAAAGGCTGCCCCTCTTCACTCTGCAGGAACTCCAGCTGGGCCTTGGAAGCTGCCCTAAAGATTTGACTCCTTTCTCCACGTGGAGGGGTGGCAGGGGTGAGGCTCCTGCGGCCCCACCTCAGGCGAACAGGTAGGCCCAAGGGTGGGGTAGGAAGCAGTGTCTGCCCCTCTTACCTCCCCCTCCCAACTAGGGTCCAAACCTAGTCCCAAGATAAAAAAATACTTTGGTGAATTAAAAAGTGCCCGAGGAAGGGATCAAATTGATGGGGTGGGCAGTGGGCTCGTCAAAGGGCGCTCTGGTCTTTGATAAAGGCGGTCCTCTCGCCCCGGCCCTCATCCTCTTCTGAGTCAGATGGGCACTCCTCTTGCCAGGCTTCAGGGGGCAGCCCCTTGTAGGAAACGAGGCCACGGTCCATGGTGTACACCTTCACTCCCCGGAAGCTAAAGCCTGAGCGCAGCTGCAAGACCAGGAAGACAGTGCCAAAGACCAGCACAATGAAAACGCAGCTGAGGCCGGCCACCACCTCAGGCAGATGAGAGGGCAGCAGTCCAGCCTGCAGCCGGGGCTCCACCTCCACCTCTGGATGCAGTGCAGGAGGCTGCTGCTGAGGCCGAGACTCTCGGCTGCTCTGGCTTTGTCGGGAGCAGGTTTGCTCCACAGGGTCCAGGGAGGCATGGCTGGGGCAGCTGAGGCAGTCTGTGGGAGCTGGGCCCTGGCAGGTGGCACATGAGGCATGACAGGGAGTGCAGACGCTGGCGCGGATGATCTCCACATCATTCTCAGTGCTGTAGTGTGTATCGAGGACTTGGGGTGTGAAGCCTGGTGGGCAGTGCTGGACACAGCTTTTCTGGTGCAGTGAGAAGCCTTCCTCGCACACTGCCGGCACAAGAGAGGAGGGTGAGCATTAGTCAAGTGGATTGTGGCCCCTAAGCCACTGAGCCCTCCACCCAAGGTCCATGATGGTTCCTCAGACCTACAGTTCCCAGGAACCCTTTTGCTTTAGCTGCCTGAACATCACTGTCCCCTCTGACTCCACTGTTCCAATGCCACAACCCCAACCTTCCCAGCCTCAATCACATCCACTACTGACCCACACAGGCCTGGCTGGACGTGAGGGTTTTGCAGCCGCTGCTTTCAGGAGGTGTAGAGAGCCCCTCAGAGGCTGTGCCATATAGCACAAGAGTGAACTTGGTCAGCGTCCCTATTCCAGAGTTGATAAGAGACAAGGGTCAGGGTGTGAACACCATGTCAACATCCTAGAGCCCACCAGCTCTCCTTCCCCTCCTCCACTCTCCAAGTGCTTCCAATACCATAGTTGTTGGCTTCGCTGGTATTTTCAATCTCTAGGACCCATTCGCCAGAGGGGTCCTCATCCCAGGAATGAGTTGTCATGAAAGCCCAGTCATTAAACCCATCAGCAGAGTAGTCATGGGGTCTGGAGGAAGAGAGTTCCATGTAGTCATCTGAGGTCTAGAGGGGACACCTAGCCCATGACATATGGGACACACCCAATTCTCCCCATGTAGCAACCTCACAGACTAGAAATGCCTTTCAGGAAGGCTGTTTCCCAGATGTTCTTAACCAGGGGACTATTTCACAAGGGAATACACACACACACATACACAACTGGCATGATAAATGGATCTAAGGCAAGGATTCCTGTGATGAGGTAGTCCCAAAGGACATGGCTGTCCCTCCTCAAGTGTCACTGCTGTTTGCTAGAGTCTTCGAGATAAAATGGAGGAAATGAGATGGGAAGGGAACATGATGAGCACCTGGCAGCCAATAAGGTGGAACGTGTGCCCATGGGGCTGATAAGGTGGATGGCCAGGTCACCACGGCGATTGTAAGACAGGGTGAGCCGTGCCTGAGCATGTTCCAGCCGGGTGATGTGGTTGGGCTCGCCCAGGCATGCTGTCACGGATTTGCGCACCTCCAGCCGTTTGCCAATGTCCCTGTGCAGAAAGCACCATGTGAGTCAGCAAGCCAGGAGTGACCAGTGGCCACCTCAGAAGCTCTCAGGACCCTCCCACTCAGGGTCCAGTCATTACTTGGGCTCCACCAGGATGTCAATGATGCACTTCCGCTGGGGGGCCACTGTTGTCCAGTTCTGGGCCAGGGCCACCATGGCACCTGCATCCAACAGCCCGTAGCCATACGAATGGCTCACTGTGGAGGCAGGGAAGGGTCAATAGGAATGCAGGAGAGCCGCCACCCTACCTCAGAGCCTGAAATTCCGGGTCACCATGCCCTCACCTTTCCGGCCCACACCATTGGTGGCCCAATCATTAGCATTGAGGTGGCCTGGCTTAGAGGTCTGTACCACCAGGTGCTGCATGTCCCGCCAGGTGAGGTTCTTACTGGAAAAGTTTGGAAAAGTCTAGGGGTTAGGCTTTTTGGAACATGGCTGGAGAAAACAGCCTTACAGAGCACTGCCAGGGACAGGCTGTCGCTTGCCTACTTACTTGGCCTCCAGGGTGAGAGCAATGATGCCAGCTGCCAGCGGGGCAGAAGCCGAGGTTCCTGTGTGTGATTCTGTGCACTTCTGCCTTAAGTCAGTTGTCACCTGCCAGGGGACAATGGTGTTGAGACCTTGATGGCTATTGGAGGGAGTAAAGGAGCTATCTGCCTGTCCTTCTGCTATAGGCCCTGAGCACCCCAGATAGCATGGTAAATTAGTCAAGACACTTTGGGTCCCAGCTTCTCCTTTGCTAACACGCACAGCCCCTTCTAGGACCAAGTTTCTCAAGGAATAAGGTGAATCAATTAAGAGGTTGGAGTACAA